>NC_056726.1:1604663976-1604893976 GCF_019279795.1 Protopterus annectens | reverse complement strand
CAATTACTTTGATGATTCAATGTATTCCTAACATTCTATAACAGTACATAATGTTGAATTTCTTCCTTTCTGTGTATACATTGTAAATATGTCAAATGAATAAAAACAATCTTAAAAAAAGAGAAATATGTACTGAGGCTTGTAGTTTTAATATGCTTTAGAATAATCTTGTCACAAACATTGAATTTTATCAAAATTGTCTGGCAATTAGAAGCCTTTTTTACATTTCAGAGAGCCCACTTTTGTCCAATATTTCTGCCCTCATTGTGCATGTGGTATTGTTCCACTTAATAATCAAATAATCAGGGACTCTTAGTACATCTCCTCGTATTCCATTTTTTTTAATTTTCTTCTAGCTAATCTGTGTTTTTGAAAGTTATAATTCTTTTGTTGATTTTCTTATAATACTCTCTGTAACTTTAGGTATATTGTTTGCAATTTTAATAAGTGCTCAATTTGTGAAATTTCCTTGCAGCTATGATTCCTACAGAATTTCTACCTTATATAGAATTTGTCTTACTGACAAATACCCTCAAAAGTTATATTTAAGTTACGGAATCTTTCTTCGGAGATTCTTAGATGCTTCAAAGTCATTAATATGAAATAAATGAGACATTAAAGACATTTTATACTATTCCATGTCATATTTCCATAAACAGTTGTCTTTATTAATAATGAAATAATAAGAGCAACTTATTTTTAATATATCCCTTTCTTAGATTGTTACCTTGTTATAATAAAGATGTGCATGTTTCTCAGTGGAGTTATGAGCTGTATGATACAGGGACACCAAGAACAGGCAGGTTAAATCAGAGTGAACAGTCAAAGCATGTCACCTGAAGAAGGCAATGTTAAGATACTCTAGTATTTTACCAAGAAAACATTGTGAACAAAAGCAATCAGGCACATATTGAAATGACACCAGAAGATGAGATATTCATGTCTGAAGGTGTCCAACATACTACTGTGGAAGAGCAGAGCAGAGAACAAGTATGAGTAATGGTAGAATTAATGACAGCTGGATTAAAGCTGGGAGGATGTCCATCTGCTAAGATTCTCAGAGATGACAGGAAAGTCCGGTCCTGAAAAGAACTATACACCACTGGAACTTGGAATGTAAGAACTATGAACCAAGGTACACTTAAAGTGATTAAGGATGGGATTACCAGATAAACATTGACATCCTGGGTATTAGTGAACTAAAATGGAATTGAATGGGTCATGTTACATTGGATAATCATCAGCTCTTCTAATGTGGTCAAGAATCCTACAGATGAAATGGACTAGTTCATAAAAACATGAGAATGTGTAGCTACCTTTGGAAATAACACTAAAAATATGTTGCATTCATTATATCTCAATGAAATGCTAAAGCTGGTAGTCACAATGCAGTTGGAAAATGGTTACATTTGTCTTTTGAGTATGAAATAAAGCATGGCATAGACTAATAGAATTCTGCCAAGATATGCCACTGATCATAGCAAAGACTGTATTTTGACAGTCTAGCATATGGCTTTATACATACTTATCACCAAAAGGTTAATACCAAAATCAAATTAACTATACACTTTGCGATTAGGGATGGAAGAGTTGTACGTAATGAGGAAAAACAAGACCAAGAGCTGATTGTGCCTCAGATCATCAGCTTTTTATTGCAGAGTTTAGACCTAAACTCAAGAAAACAGGAAAATCAGATAGGCACTGCTATATGAGCTCAGTAATATTCCAAATGAATATGCAGTGGAGATGAGGTCTTAATTTTCAGGGATTAAACCTGTGGCTGGATCATATAAAGAACAATGGACAGAGGTCTGTGATAGTACCCAGTGATGGAATCAAAACATATTTAAAATAGAAAGAAGACTGCAAAGGTAAACTGGATGCCTACGGAGGCTTTAGAACTAGCCAAGAAAATAAGGAGAACAAAAGACAATGGTGACAGGAAAAAATATGTCAGACTGAATGAAGAGTTTCAGAAAATAGCAAGGAAATACCTGAAGGTATTTTTTAAATAAGCAGTTGAAAGAATTGGAAGAAGACACTAGCATAGGAAAGACAATAAATCTTTTGAAGAATATTAGTGATATTAAGGGAAAAGTTGAGGTACAAATGGGCATGAGTAAAGACAAAGAGGAGAATAAGTGCTTTGTTTATAGTAAGTGCTTTTTTGTGTGGGTTCTTCACACAATACTCAGACTTCTACATATGATATTGAGAGTTAAAAGCACTACAATTGTCAATAAAGACACTAAAAGCAAGAGGCTGGAAGTAATAGTGGCCTTTCTTTTAATTGCTCGAGCTTAAGAAGAATGCAATATTTTAACAATTGGACACGACTAATGGACATAAGAAGAATAAGTATGATGAGGTCCTTTGGTATGGTAGAGAAAGAGATTAAAAGAAAACAAACTGAAAGGAGGCAGGGTGAAAGTAACAAAAAAAAAAAAAGACAGAAAAAGGTAAGCCAGCTAGTAATTTCAGTGGTAACACATCACTGAAGGTTCCCACCAAAGAAGCTAAACAGCTTATCAAAATAATGAACAGATTACTTCCCTTGATTTCTGCTGTGGCAGACCAACAAACAGCCTAGGCCATGGTCACCAGTACATGTCTTGAAATGATCAAAGGTTTATGTTATTTTACAGATTAAGCCACCAGTCAGGCTGGAAGCACCATTTCCTAGGGGAAGTTCATTTCCAATGGGGTAGCACTTGACTGCTGAAACTTCCCTACTGGCTGTCTTACAGGATCAAGAATTACTACCTTCACCAACTAGACTTTTGTTGGTGCACACACCGATATGTAATGTCAAATTCTGACACCATAAAGAAGCTCTTACTTAAATCTCCTTGACCTGTAAGGAATAACTTTCAGCAAAAATTAAAATCAAATATCACAACATGTAATATCTCACCTTTAACATAAAGTTATCATGAGACAAACAGTCTCAATTCCAGTACACCAGACCACTCCACAAACAAATATGTTTTAGTGATTGGTGACTCCATATTGAGACACACAGATTCCCCACTCACTATGCTGGACAAAGATGGGGTATATGAGTTGTCTTTCAGGTGCCAGGATCTCAGATGGTTCGGGGGCCCTTAGGACCCTTGCACCAGACAAACATAACTATGACATGGCAGTTGTGTATATGGGGGTGAATGACTTGGGATGAAAACCCCTGAGGAAGATGCTGGAAGACATGTCTGAGTTCTTGGTGCATGTCACAAATGCAGGCAAGACCTTGATACTGAAAGGAATCCTCCTTTCTCCATGAATGATGCCTAGGTACAAAGAAAATATGTCTAGCTTCAACAATTAGCTAAAAAGTTGGTATCATTCTAGGGGTATCCAGTAAGTGTCAGTATGGAATGAGATGCTTGACAGTCCTACTTGCTTTACAAAGTGGTCTGCACATCTCTTTCAAAGGATTGTGCATATTGGCTAAAGCCTTTGCTGCTCCTGGTGGCTGCCAGAAAAGCAATGACTAGAAAATAGAAATCAGTGTTTAAACCAACTATATTTGAAGTACTGAATATTGTAACAGAGATAAAAGAATTGGAATTGGGTCTTTAGAAAAGTATATGAGCAAATTACATAGGAAAATGGAAATTATGGGAAAATGCATGCAGGATAATGTTTTGGAGGAGGAATGAAGTTTATGGGAAGGCAGGAATTGGGCAATTTGTCTAATACTCGATTGATGACCATCGTACAAAAGAATGCATAGTATATATGATGTTTGTAACTGGGAACATATTAATATGTTTTTTCTTTTGTGTGTGTGTGTGCATATATATATATATATATATATATATATATATATATATATATATATATATATGCCAATGTCTTAAGTGATAATTCAATGAAGGTGTTAAAATAAAGCCTCTGCTACCACATATTCCTTTTTTATGCAGTTAAGAAACATTCCAGTGTAACAAGTGAACCAATATAAAAATAATATTAACAAAAATGTAGAATGCAGCACCACAGCAAACCAATAAAAAGCAGATGGCAAACAGCAGTGTAAAATCCAAATAGACTTTTATTCAAACACATGTGAGCACTTTCGTGATAAAATCGCTTCTTCAGACCATACAAAAAATCAGCAGCATCTCAAATATTTAAAATGCAATCAATTAAATATTGACCAATAAAAAACATTCCAGTACAATAGCCATACAAATTTAAAGGTACAGCTATCTTTTAAGACAGAAATCATAAAAGGCTACTGCCATAAAAACACACATAGCAGTATACTATTTTAAGCTTTCTTTCTTTCAGAACTGGCTTAAGAGGTACTGATTTATTCAAACCTGCACCTCTATGTGCTGATAGTTTAAGAATCCATCTTAATTCTTTCCCTTCTGTGAAATTAGTTATATCACAAAACCTAAAACTTTCATAAATTACTTCTACTGCCATAAACTTAAACCAATGGTTAGTGCCTTTCTCTAGTATATGTTTAGCTAAGGCTCTATAACTATGGCCCATATTGGCACAATAATAATGGTCTCTAATTCGTTCCTTAAGTCGCCTATTAGTTCTTCCTATATAAAATTTTCATTGCATATTCAACACCCTCAGCCTTCTAGGAACAATGTTCAGCACACAGCAGGCTTCAAAATGCAGTCTCTGACATTGAAGTCTCTTTAACTTATATAGCTGATTTTCCAAGGGTTAAAAAAGCCTTTCATACGTGCACTTTCATTATGTTCAGTTATTAAACTGTGTGCAGAAACATCCATATTCTCAGTTAACAAAGGATTACCTTGTATATTTAAGAAATGTTGTAGTCACCTCCTTTGACTAGAGTTGCCAATAAAATCAGCCTGTGGCACAGCTTCTGAATTTCCAGTGATAATTTCAGCCATTTCAGTCAGCAACAATACAAGACAGCAAAGAAATATGGTAAAGAAGGTCCTGCTGACTGTAAAGCTGTGCTCAACCACAAACCAAGTAGTATGAACAAAAATGTAGAACAGCACCACGGCAAACCAATAAAAAGCAAATGGCAAAGAGCAGTGTAAAATCCAAATAGACTTTTATTCGAACCCAGGTGAGTGCTTTCACGATAAAATCGCTTCTTCAGACCATAGAAAAAATCAGCAGCATCGCAAATATTTAAAATGCAATCAATTAAATATCTACCAATAAAAAACATTCAAGTGCAATAGACATAAAAATTTAAAGGTACAGCTTTCTTTTAAGACAGAAACCATAAAAGGCTATTGCCATAAAAAACACACACATAGCAGTATACTTATTTAAAAAGCTTTCTTTCTTTCAGACATGACTCATCTAGGTAATGCATAAAAGCCTATAATGGAGAGGCACTAATGATGTTGGAGACAGAGTCACACATTATGTGAACTGAATGATTGTCAAAGTGTCCCACTTCTAACACTAACATTTCCATCATTAGACACATTAGACATATAAAATATAGATGTTGTTCTAAGTGAACTTCTTTTAAATTAATGTGTGGCAGCAGACATTTATAAATGTTTGTCTGATACATAATCCCAAAGTTTCAACTATTGTCACTGTTGTTAAGTTTCACAAAGACTCCCCCAGTCACCATTGAACAAATTGTTTCCTTGAAAGACAGAAAGACTGAATGACTTTTCTATATCAGAATAAGAAACTGATTCCTTTGATATCACATACTCCTTCTTACATTAAAGATTCTATTGTATCTAATATTTCCTTGGCCCCTGTGGATGGCTGCAAATTTTAGTAAATATTGATGTCAAAATATTTAAACTCAGGCATAATGCCATTAATAAAATATTGACACAAATTACAAGGTGATATTTAGCTGACTCCATCAAATTTTTTTATGTTTTTTGTACCATGCTAGAATTTAACTAGAGCTTATACTGGAAATAACTTTTTTATTTTAATCACAAGTATTATAAAAAAATGGTGGGGTTGCTATGATAGCTACAATAGCCCTACATTTTGCCAATCTGACAATGCATCATGGGAGAAAGATTGTATTTTTATCCCTTTTCTACTCTATGTTTATGATGATTTCTGTTTAGTATGTCAGGAGGATACAGACACTTGTGATGAGTTCACTTGCTGTATCAACCAATCTACCAGTTTTTCTTTTAAGTATTTTTCAGCTTTCATCTCATTAAACACATTTAGCAATTTAGATGTGCACGTATTGAAAGGCATAGGTAATGTTTATAAAAGACACATATAGTGATAGGCTTTTGTATTTTTCAGCCTGCATATTCAGTACACCTACATCAAAAGTCAAGACTATTCAGTTATCTAGGCTGACTTCTAGGGATGAAAATTTTGAGTCAAATTTGAAATAAATATTTGTTAAGAAAGGCTATAATAACTACTTTGTGAATAAATTTGTCAAAAAGTCTAACTGCTTGTATGATGGTAGTGGAATAACAAATGAGTTTTGAAGACAAACTAACAATAAACAATCCACCCACCAAAAACTTTCCAAATTCATACCCATCAAATTGTAGGCAGAATCACAAAGAACAGATGGATTTTGCCTCTGTTATCTTCTTACTTTTATATGCTAATTCCACAGTTACACAATATCAGTGAAAGGAAAAATAACCCAGTAAGGGCGAAATGTCATCTTGCACAACTCCATTTTCCCTAAGTGCAGAGGATTATTTAATATATTATGTTGGTTGCTTAGATTTTAAGCAACTGAAAAAAAAACACACACATATATATATATATATATATATATATATATATATATATATATATATATATATAGTTCCACTTTATAATCTCGAAATACCGAAATCTCAAATTTCAGTATCTCAAGACCATAAAGTGGAATTTTTTAAATCTTGAAACTCCATAAGCACGAATCCGGAAATGTCGAATTCACTGTTATGGTGTTCCTGTATTTAACGCTGGATGTAGTGTGTGCAGGATGTATCGTATAATGTGTGGATTTAGCTGGTATGTAAGATAAGTGGGTATTTTGTTGGGTTTTAGGTATGTGTTTGAGTGTATGTAAGTGTGTTTGGAAGTTTTATGTGTGGGTTAGGGTAGGCAGGTAAAAGTATAAGTGTTTAAGTGTTGAAAGTGGTGGTGTTCATATATTTGTGATGTGTGTCTACAAGGGTACTGTAGTGTGTGTAGTGGTGAGTTTGCTGTCTTCTTCTGTTTGATATAAGTAGGGGGGTATAGGGGGCACAGCCCCTCACATGGGAGGTGAAGGGGGGGCTTGCCCACCTGCTTATATGTCATGTAAGTTTGTTGGCTTGTGTGTTTGTGTTTGTTTTGTTTTGTTTGTTGGTTTGTTGTAGTGTGGGTTGGTCATGTATGTGTTGTGTGGTGTATGGTGTGTTTATGTTGGTGATTTTGTGTTTCGCGGTTTTGGGGTTTTGAAATTTGAATAATTCGACTTTAAGGTCTCAGGATACTGAAATTCAAGATTTCGTTATTTTGAGATTATAAAGTGGAACTATATATATATATATATATATATATATATATATATATATACACACACATATATACATACAATTGTCTCATAAAATATTGAACACTCAAAAGAGTCAACAAAAAAGAGCGATCATTTTTGGGTGCATCTAAAATTATCAAACAATTTGACAAAGTAAAACTAATGTTTTTGCTGGGGAGCAAGAACACATGTGCCCCGCACCCCCCCCTGCTAATTATATATATATTAAACATGAGATCACACAATAGTAGAGTAAGAGCAAATTACCTTACCCCCCTGCTATGTGATCTCCTAGAAAAAGCTGCTGGCAAAAGTACCATTAAAAAGAATGTTCACTCATATGTGCATATTTTACATGACTAAAATTGTTCACTCATATAAGTTTTAGATTTTAACCATAATACATTTGTGTGTGTGTGTATGTGTGTGTGTGTGTGTGTGTGTGTGTGTGTGTGTGTGTGTGTGTGTGTGTGTGTGTGTGTGTGTGTGTGTTTATATATACTTGATACATATTATATAAAATAAAATGTTTTCCTCCAGCATTATCAATGTACAATTTAGCATTATACTGTATCCCTGGGATTCATGAAGCTCGGCGCAAGGACGGCGGTAGGCTTGCACCGACAGTGCGGCGTGAAGATGGTGCAGTAGCTCCAAATGCATATTAATGAAGGCACACTGCCACCACAGCCACATGCACAGGAAAGGAGCGCAAGTGCATAGGGTGTGTCGAAGTGCTGCACGGTGGCGTGAAAATGCCAGCTGTCGACGTGCAACCTAAAATGGTTGCATATAACAAGTTGCAAGATAGTAATCACATCTGTCAGTGCCCGTGGATACTGAAACATATGCAAAGCATGCAAGAAAGTTCCTGTGAACACAAAATGAAGAAGCAAACACAAATGCACGGTAGGGAATAATGGGTCCCTATCCCACGAACAAATGACATGGAAGACAGCCGTAGTCCCAGCGCGGTGTAGATAGATATACTAAGTGGAAGTGAAATGCATCATATGTTAGCAAGCCGCCAGTAGGTATGTCCAGCCCAGTGGTGAGGGTCCCATAATGTGAGGGAGGGTACACAGCTGGGCAGATGTGTCCATAACAAAATACACGATAAATGTACATATCTAGTGACCGTATGTACGAATCATATCCCACAAGGCATGTAATAGTCACATACAAAAGGTATGTCTGCATTTCCCATACCAAATGTGATAGGAAATAGAATAAGCATGTAAACAAAACAGAAGGAGCATATAAACAGCTACAACAATAAGGAAACATGTAGGCTGAAAGGAACAGTATTATCCGTACCGTTGACTGTGGGGACGTGTTGTCCAGTACAGTCAGATATGTGTATGGAATATATCCCATCCTGGACATAGGAAAATGTGGCATCCTACCAATGAGTAGAACAGTCTGCCAAAATCCAGAAATCAGCGGTACAAGCCGAACTTGTCAGGATGTGTCACAGTTTAACGGGTAGTACCCGGGTATACCAACCATGTAATGAAAGTTAAGTATGGGCGTTTACTTATGTGTGTGAGGTATAGCATGTGAAAAGCAAACATGGCAGGGTAGTCCACACAACAATTTAGGTACCTGACACATGTAGGGTATTCAATGTGTTACTCTGGCTGTGTCATGGGCCAACAACCAAAGCAGTGATGTATGGGGTGTGAGGAATCTGTGTGTGTGGGGGGATGGGTAATGGTACAATCCTCCAAGGCGATACTGTGTCGTATGCAGAATAGGTGAACCGGAGGTGTATGAGGGAGCAGCGGGTGAAGCTGAAAGAAACACAAACACATGTATAAACAGCTGCAATACAACCAGACAGGCCATACTGTAGAACACAATCCCACAAACATATGAATATTGAAATGTGCGATACAAATGTATAGACATGTCACCAGCACATACCCACAGATTGGTCCTGATGGAACTGGCCAGAACAAATGCAACACACCTGGATGCATAATGGACTACCCAGCATCCCCTCCACATCACACAACCCGCTCCCATACCTAAACATCCACCAAATCCAGCCATACTTGGCCTACTGGTTTGGTGCAGCCACAGCTACACATAATGACCATTAAGCATATGTAGTAGGTAGTGTCACCCTGGGCAGTTGCAGGATTGCACACTATATATCCCTTGCATGTAAAATCCCCAGCACATTTTCGTAACGCCAGAAAAATGTTCGTTATTTCTCTTGTTGTGAATCGGTCCAATTTTTGGATATCCCTCATGGGATACGTAACCTGTGTAAACATTAGAATGGAAGACACGAAGTCCAGTGCTGTAGATATCTGGACACAAGTTGGAATGTGCATTAGAGGTGCACGACACTGTCCAGCCCTAAATGGTCATGCATAACCTACTACCCAGGATCAAACACCTGCCCTGATGCACGTGTCCCGACACGAATAAGCGGGAGAATATATTGCACACATTCGCATAGTGGCACATGGTATAAGGGTGATGAAGGCACTGACGTAAACAGGATATCCCTGATCCACTGTGTGAGGGACAATTAATGTGTGTGTAGGTGTGACCTGACCAACAATGGTACAATGCCAAATGTCTTGTGACCGTAGGGAATAACTATGCACCATACTGCATGTAACAGTTGCCTAAAGCGGTCACGTCAGGATAGAATAAACGTAATTCATACAAGAAACAGGCAAACAACAAAAGTGCCAAAGGTATAAGGCTTACAGCTAGGAAACAAATGACTGTTCTAAACCTGTAGTGACCGTGGCTATGTGTTGGCCCAAACAATCTGATGTCCACAGTAGGGTTGTCATCTGTCCTGCTTTGCTAGGGATAGTCCATCGTTGGACAGTTGTGTCCTGACAAAAGACATTTCAAATGGCAAATGTCCTGGGATTGTAGGACATAATTATGTCCCATATGTTATGCAATAGTAGCAGAAAATAATTATTGCAGTATCTACAATAGTTAAATGTTACAAGAAACAGAATAAGCAAATAAACCGCTACAACAATAGGCTTTTATGTAGGCAAATAAGTAAAGTTCTATCCGTTGTACTGACCGTGGGTATGTGCCGGCTTGTAAAACCTGGTGTGTTCTGAAAATGTCCCATCTTGGCCATGTGAAAAGGTGCCAACCCTAGTCACCGGAATACAGCACAACCCGTACATATGACAATTTCAACAATACCAATGGTCAGATCATTCGCACAATAACTGGCCAGACCCTTAAAAATTCACAAAGCCAGTGCCCTTTGGGGGAAAGGTGTTGAATGAGAATGACTACTTACAATGAAGAGTACTAGACGCATTTAACTGCAGACAATTAGTAGTATTACAAATCTGTCATCATGCTCCAAGTTAATAGTACTAATATGGTAGAAGTGTCCGTGATTGTCCCTGAGTTGTCATAGCCTTGTCCCTGTCACTGTAGACACAAGTCCCAAAGTATCAGAGAGGTCCGTACACAGAAGTACACCAACAAACTGTCCCAGCTGTTGACTAGACTATTGCATACCTGTAGTGATTTCATAACAGATGTCCAGAATAATATTCATTGTATGTATAAATGAATGAAATAGTCAAATGGGAAGGGAAACACCCCCCCACAACCTGCATTATGTAGTGGAACCACTCCCCGCCCTAAATTATCTAGCACCGACCCAATAATGTGGTCAGAGGTGCCCAAACACCTGCGTCTGTAAACACAGGTAGAATGTTAAACTCTGGACTAACTCTGTCCATGTGCTACGTCTGATCTTTGAACAGTGCCAGGGCAGTGCTAGTCACCAGTCGGCAGAGCCTAAACCCAGACCAGCACATGAAAACCCTGACAATCAAACACACGTATGTGCGAGGACTATAAGCGTAGGAGTTATGAATATCCTTGGAGTGAGTAGACTCACAGCATGGGTCCAGAGCAGTAGGAAACAGGGAATGTCCTAATTGTAGTACTGCGGTTTTCCCAGCAGGAGAATGGATGCCTGCTGTGTAAGGGAAGCGGTGAGGCATATGTCAGAGTAGCTATGAACCATGGGTATACATATAAATGAGCCAGAACACCAATAGTGTAGTGGTTACAGCATCTGCCCAACGTAAAGGCATTCCTGGTGCAAGTACGACTATAGCACATATTAATTGTGTAATGAATGCCTCTGTGCTGTAAAGCCAACATTTATACATGTAAAGGTGACCGCATTTGCATGGGTCCATTAACCAGATTCCATCAAAGTGGTACTGTCATAAGGAATAAGGCACATGTAATCCTAAAGACGTGCCTGTAAACATATGTAACTCAGGAAAAGTAGATGCAAGTGGGCCTGCACGGGTGTACGCAGCTATTAGCATAGCAAATGTATGTTGTCTTCTACAGCTGTAACTTTTATATATATATATATATATATATATATATATATATATATATATATATATATATATATATATATATATATATATATATATAGTTAGATAGATGTGTGTATAGAGAAATATCCACAGACATAACATAAATATGCAATGATATAGCTACATATCTATCTATCTATCTATATACATATATATATATATATATATATATATATATATATATATATATATATTAGGAACGCTGAAAGACGAAAGCAAACCTAAGGGTTGTGAAGGGAATCCAGAGCAAGTTAGGAATTATGAAGTGCTCACAGCGTATGTCACATAAAGGTGCATAAGTGTGGGTAGAGCACCACTCTCCACACCAGAGACAGGGCTATACCAGTGGCCATAACATCGTTGAAGTGCTACGTCAACATTGTAAACAGACGGAATGTAGGACATGTTGCGACCACCTACACTTGTAACCCGCAAATAGTTTGTAATCCATAGCACCAGGAAAGGCACGTATGTGCAAATATGAAAGGATGGTGAGCCTGTGAATACATGAGGCGGTACAAAATGTGTGTAGCGTCCCAACGCTCATGAGAGGGCAATGTGTAAAGGTGTGTCATGGCTGTGATATCAGGTGTATAATGTCTGTTATGCGTGGAAACTCAACATGGGTGTGCAGGAGAAACCATGGATATGCGAGTATGGACACAGGCGTGATAGGGTAATGTTGCGCCGGGTGCAATGGAGCGGCCCGTGGAGGTCAGCTAGTACATAGTTGCGATTCCCAGATAGAGCGTCATTTGCATGGAGACATGCGTGAATGGGCATATCGTTGTCAGACGTTGTGCATCAGGTCTGGCAGCCCGGCACGTAAAACCTACATGCCACCCATGTGTGGAACGGAGTTCTGCTGTGACAACCCCAAACCGGGAAAAGCAGAAAGACACAACTACATGAAGACAACAATTTGTCGATGTACAGTCACAGTAACACAAACACACATCCTATCAACAGTAATAATATGAATGTGTACATAAACAAACACAGTAGCAGGAATAATAGGCTGCGCATACGAGGAATAGGTGGAATGACACTATCACAACCCAGTTAGCAGCGGCACCCCAGACATGAAAAACTTGTGACATCTGTCCACTGCATAACGTGCAATATACTGAGCACAAGTTCACTGGAATGAAGTGTCGGTGTCAGAATGACTAAGGCAATAGTATGCTGTTGAAGCAGGGATAAAACCAATATGCATGTGTAAGTGTCCATGTCCGGGAAATGTATAGGTTAACGGACACACAGATGTATATATAGATAAAAACGTATATATACACATAGCTATAATAATTTACATACACAATATGTGTGTATATATATATATATATATATATATATATATATATATATATATATATATATATATATACACACACGCACAAGGATATACTATGGATATATATATAGACAGATATATATAGACAAACAACAGGTAGTGATATATACACATACACACAAAACAAACTATATGTCAGTGTAGATATACACATTCACATAAATAGGTTACTTCACAGCAATTAGGGGTAACATATTTACAGCCCGGGCATTTGTGACTGGGAGGTCCAATAAAGAAACGTTGTACCCCCCACATCACCCAGCTAGGCCGGACAGACATCCAGACAGGCAATACAGATCAATACACTGCCGCCGTCCAAAACACCGGTAGGAAAGGACCAGTGGGGGAGTTCTGCAAGGTCTACACTTTAAACATGGATAACGGTGTCCCTTGCGGGACCCCAAAAATTCAGGTATGAAAGAATCTACCGACACTAATACGAGCAGGATGTAGGTGTACATGGAACAGTAGGTTGTGCAAGTGTGATAATACATGGGTTGACAAAACGTACGACATGTGTCCCGAGATAGGGAGAGTGGGCAATGTGTAGGGGTGTGCTCATACCCCAGCTGCGCTTGCAGTAAGTATTTGTCACGACTGCTGTAGAGGGGTGCCAGGTAAGTGGACTATGGGTATGCATTAATGGGCTTAAGTGTGCAGGTGTTGGTTGGCAGAGATGTAGTAGGCCAGCCCAGTGGAAGTCATTAATATGTAGTAGGCCAGCCCAGTGGAAGTCATTAATATTCCCATGTGGGCATAGCATACGCCTACACCTCCCAAACCTGAAGAGCACATCTACTGGATAGTTTGTAAACCATCGGGGAATACATAGAGACCTACACAGTGCCGTGTACCCGATTAGCATGGACGTCCATAGTTATGTATCTGAATGTAACAAAGTCCAAATAAACACTGCCAGAACTACTGATATTAGGTGAACAGGTGACGGAATACAGGTAATGACAGATGACAACATGTATGAGTCATAAGCAGTACAAACGTGAATGAATACATATGTTCTGTGACTGTGAATGTGTCTGGTTAATAGAACCAATTGTCTAAATGTGTCCCGCAGGGTGTTATGCATTGTTCCTGATACGGTGTTCAGTCACACCCATTGGTATGTGAGTTCTGCTACTACTGACGGAAAGTGCATAAGTTGCTGACCACCTCAGGTAGATGATAGCATAATAGAAGAGGCTAAACACCCATACGCCTGGGAGGGACACACCCGTCTGGGCAGTTGTATCTTGCAAAATGACAGTTATAGCACATGGCCTGTGCATACCTCTCAACTGTCCCTGATTTTCACAGACTTCCCTGATTTGGACTCAGATTTTAACCCTGTCCCTCTTAATCCCTCCTAAAACTAGTGACTTTTGGAGGAAAGGTGGTGAACTACACTTAATGAATAATGACAATAATTAAGAGTTATAAAGATCTTTTACTTCAGAAAATGTGTATTAAGTCATATGCTCTGATTCTGTCAATGTTTCAAGTTAATAGCACTAATATTTTAAAAGTGTTCCTGATTGTCCCTGAATTTTTCCTGACTTGTCCCTGATTCTGTTGAGATTTGTCCCCAATTGGTTCAGAGGTCTGGGCCTGTGAGTTCGGGAATGGAGGCTATATAATGTGTGCAGTGGTAACAGACATCAGTTTGTTGTATCAGTAACAGCTACATGTAATAGGAAACAGTATTATCAATTATAATGCTACATGAATAACCTTAACGTATGCAAACCGTGGAGGTCATCCGTGTACTACTGGCTGTGGGTCAGACCTCTCAACCAACTGGGGACAAATTTCAACAGAATCACGGACAAGTCAAGAAAACACAAGGACAATCATGGACACATTTAAAATATTAGAGCTATTAACTGGAAACATTGACAGAATCAGAGCATATGAATTAATACACATTTTCTGAAGTAAAAGAAGTTTGTAACTCTTAATTATTGTTAGTAGTCATTAAGTGTAATTCACCACCTTTCCTCCAAATGTCACTAGTTTTAGGAGGGATTAAGAGGGACAGAGTTAAAATTTGATTCAAAATCAGGGACGGCCCTGAAGATCAGGGACAGTTGAGAGGTATACTGTGGGTATGTGTTGCCTCGACACATGTGATAGCTCTACATATAGTGTCTATAGGTCCACCACCAGTCTGAACGCCCAAAATGGAACCTGCTCTGTAGAACTGTCAGATGTACCAGGGCAGAACATACTTACAGCCATGCATAGTACTGAAATATACATATCGGAGCAAATCAAAGCATAGTCTAGCAGCTGTATAGTTGCTTATGCTAATACATATGACATATCGACGTGTCAGGTATACAAGACCTGTAACAAGCAACCAGTACAGACACCTACAACACGAGAAGGTCCCCTAATCAGGACAGTTGCAATGGCTAGAGTATTGTCCATACCACTCAACTGTCCCTGAATGTCAGGTACGTCCCTGAGTTTGACTGAAATTCTAACTGTGTCCTTCTTAATCCCTCCTAAATGTAGCGGCTGTTGAAGGAAAGGTGGTGAATTACACTTACTGACTAATGACAATAAGTAAGAGTTATAAACAACTGTTACTTCAGAATATGTGTATTATGTCATATGCTCTGATTCTGTCAATGTGTCAAGTTAATAGCACTACTTTTGTAAAAGTGTCCCTGTTGTTCATGACCTGTCCCTGATTCTGCAGAAATGTGTCCCCGATTGGTGGAGAGTTCTGGTATTGTCACATGTGATGTGTGATGAGGGACTGTCCCATGCAAAGTGGGAAAGGTGTCACTCCTACAGTCTCCCGTCGAGCATTCTGAAAGGTGGTCAACGTGCAGTTGGTATGCGGTAGCATGACCCTACAGACAGCTGCATTAACAAACTCAAGTCACATGTCAACATTGCAGAGTATCGGTTCCCATTATCAAGCAGATGGGAGCAGATCGTATGAGGAACACGCATATAATATGAATACGTCACTGGACAGGCCGCCGTGTCCGTACAGTCGAACGGCTACCGTCGCAAAATGGTTACATATACCCGATACTGTAGTCATGTAGTCCGATGTAATACGCATCACAAGGGATCGCACACACCTAGCGTGAGTGACAAATGTAAGCGGAAATGTCAGAGAGCGAGCGGCTGTAAGCATGTTTGTCTACCAGTATGCCAGTAGTGCCCTGTCAAAGAAATGTGGAGTGTAAACGTGTATAAGGTGCTGTGACCAGAGGTCAGCAGTGCTTAACACTGTGCAAACCCACGCACAACAGCTCCCACCTGCTGGACTGTGCCTTACCGGTTTGTATCCAAAGGCATCAGTCTTTCCGCAAACAAAGAACCGCCGTATACATGTAATGGTAGAAGTACCCTGCGCACATAACTCATGTGAATTAACAATAGACCATGGCATATGTACAGACAATAGACCGCAAACACCATACAGTGCAGACATCCAACAGTATAGCAATGTACTGGCAGATATGTCCGGACCACTGGTGTGTGCATGCCTGGCCGTCCTGTGTTTCAGTGTGTGAGCATGCCCAGTATGACTGTTACGCATGTTGTAGACTGACAATATAGTCATGTGTGTGAGCATGCAAAGTATGGTCAACTGTATTGCATGTGTCACATGTCCAGATAGTACCATGTTGCTGACCCCTCTGTTCTACACAGAGAGGTGACATGCTGTGTCTGCAGGGTAGCTAATGGTCATGTGGCATTGACAGTTGCTACATGTCTGTATAGCATGGGGGGAAATGCAACCACAGTCCTACACAGCACTGTGGGTGGTGCACATGACTCTCACATGTGTAGGTGTGACGGGGGGCACAGCCAACAGTTGTACACATCTGCCACTACTGTACTGGTCTGCCGGGTACTCCATGTCAGTCTGTGGACCTACCTAAATTGCTGATTGGAGGAATACCAGGGTACGTCAGTTCCCAGCATTAATTAACAGCACAGTGGTGTTGGACGTCCTATTACACATCCTACATCAAACAGCCTGGCCTGCTGTCATCTGTGTGTGTCATAGGGGGTAGGGGTCAGTCATTGGTCATATCCACAGACCATCGTGTATCATTTGTCTGTATTGGTCCACATCTGTCCAGCTGCATGGAACGTGTGTGGGCTGTACGAACACACATGATGGTCAGCCCATAATCTGCAGTGGGTAGGACACCCTGTGTACTACAGGCTACCACTGTGACCCCTGTATGTGCTATAGAGGTCATGGTGCCACTATGGATGTGTACTGTCTGCTGCCCTAGCATTTGCCTACCACAGTCACTTGTATGCTCACATACATACCAGAGCAATGGGTAAGTACACAATCTAATACAACTGCCACTTGTTAGGTCAATAGACATACACTGGTTGTGTTACGGACTTGAGGATGGTGCTGGAGTGCTGCCTATGTCAGATGCACACAGTGCACCTCCCATACATGGCCGAGCACAGGTACTGTCATGTTTGGCATCCATTGTACTGTGTGCGGGTCAGAGAGGGGAAATCCATGGGTACCTACTGTGTCAGTGCATATGCCTTGTGTTGCCTCTTTGCCAAGGGCTGGTTATACTGTGCATGGGCTGTCGCTGACTGTGCCCTACTCAGGTAGTTCCTTCACCAAGTCACACTGTGCCTGTACAGGCCTTGGCAGTGGTGTTGGGCTGTGTGGCCCTGCCCCATGCTGTTCCTGCTGCAACTGTTACTGCAGGATAACATTGTGTAGCACAGCAAATAACTTAACAACATGTATGCATGTAGCTTGTGACTACTGCAGAGCCCCAACAGATGTGTCCGGATATGAGAACTGTGAACTGAGCATCCCAAACACATGCACATGTATATGTCTTGCCTGTGCATCTGCCTCAGTATGGTGTGAGTGTTCATGTGTGTGTGCATCGCTGATGGGTGTTATAAGCCACTACAACAGTGTTTACCAAGCATCCCCCACTAGGAGACTGTAGGGGATGTCCACATAGGCATTGGTGTGCTACAGCTGTGTCAGACGCCATATATCGGACACATCACAGCTTCCAGGGCAGACAACACACACATTCAATCTCATGCCCTGGCCATCACATAGGGCCTAGCTGTTGGAGGGTATGCCCCTGCACTGACTGTAGGCCCTACCCTGCTCCCTGGGTGGTGCTACGTGTGCAGGCTATAGCAGCCAGTACCCCAGGGTACACATCCATGTGGTCGAACAGATTCATATTGCTGGTCCACTAATCATGTGTGTGGAGGACCTGTACGTGCTCACTAGCATGTGTTGACATGGCATCTGTGAACTGGTGCAATACTCTGGATGCAGATGCCTGTGAGATACCCATGATATCCCCAGTTGTGCTGTGTGAGGTACCTGTGGCTAGTACACCTAGGACAACACATTCCATGGTATCCACTGTGATGCGTTCCCCTCGGCCTGTCTGATGTGTTAGGCACAGGTCAACAAGCTGCTGCAGCAGGTCTCTGTCCACCCCATAGTGCGCCAGTATCCCCAGCCCATGTAGACCCTGGTAAGTCACCCTCGGTCTATAAAGTCTTATGTCACCCCAGTAAGGGTTGTTCGGCAGCATACACATCCGCACTGCCCCAGCCTCCTGCACATGTTGGTATATGTTGTCTGCTGCAGCCCGTGTCATTTGGTTGGACTGTGTCATGAAATGTCCCTGCAGGTATACACCGGTGGTGTAGTGTGGATGAAACATGCGTGTATGCTGCTTGCTCACATTAATGTACTGTTCATGTGCGGGCTGGCCATGTCATCAGTCAATTGTGCTGAACAGCACGTATTTGTGCAGCCTGGACACCCTGACTACCCCACCACTGCTGTCATCCCTCCCAACGTCACCAGGCAGGTATAGACACACCCCTAGCTTAGGTTTGCTAAGGCAGGAGCAGTCCCGAGGCACAGTTCTGCAATGTACGTACAGTATGCCTGACTCCCCCCTCCCATGCTGTCAACTATATGCGAGACCTGCACCTGGCTGACTACACACATACACTCCAGGGACCAGCAGCACACCCTGGTGATAAATGTGATACACCATAGTTAACCTCATCTGCATAGTATAGTCTTCTAATGAATAGTTATATGACCCATACCGAACCTCCAACACATTAACCACTGCTCGGTGTCGCTCAGATCCTCACACAACTGGCAGCAGGTGCCTTACCATCACCATATTCGATGTCCCATGGTCTGCCCAGCAACAAAATAACCGGTGTCTACATGACTACAACCTGTAGCCCTGCACACCACAGACAATGTGCATTAACACCTCACCATGGCAGATATACACAGATCCCAGGTTATCACGTACAGATCATCTGGCGCAAATAGTCAATAGTGCTGATGTCCCCAGACATATGTTCACATCTATGTCCACCTCCACATCTACATATATCACATATATTATTTGTAGACATATATATATATATGTATATATACATTTTATTTATTTATTTATTTATTTTACATTTGTTGACCGGGCTAGTCTGGCTGGATACATGTCCATTTTCAGCAGAGGCCCGAGGAGAAAAGCTCCACTATATACTGGTACATTACATAAAATACATTACTGTAAGATACAACTTATAAGGATCAAAGAACTAATTGAATGTAGGATATTAACAATACAGAAGCATTTTTACAGAAATGTACAGTTCTTAAATTACATCATTTTTACAGAAAATGTATAATACTAAAATACTAAATACTGTGTAGAATTCCTAATCCCATATTATTAGGAAAAGCAGGAGTAGTAATTTTGAAAAGAAAGAAAGAGGTAGCACATACAAAGGTCTATACTATATAGTATTGACAGTTATGATAATACATTTGTGCCAGGGCACCAGTTCTAAGAAATAGAATTGCACAGCAGGGAACAAAGTGTAGGTTTAAGTGAGAGGGTAGATGACAGGATCCAGAGGTGTATTGAGTAAAGAGAAGCGATGTTATAGGAAAAGTAATATCTAAGTGGATATAAGGTGAGCTACAGAGGAGGAGAGATACAAGTAGTAGAGACAAGTAGAGAAGTAATGGAGAGAGCTGTAAAGAGAGTTGGGTACTAAAGTCAGTCAGGATTAGAGCAAGGGCATAGCCAGTTGGATTTGAAATGGTACCTTAGTTGTTTCTTGAAAAGTTTTGATGAGCCTAGGGAGGTCAGTTCTATGGGAAGTTTATTCCAGTAAGACCCAACAACATTTGTAAACAAGGAGTCACCAGCTTTATTGTGTGATTTGAGAGTAGTGACTAGCAGTTTGTTTGCTGAGCGGAGGGAAGTAAGATTGTTGTAAGGGGTGACAAGGTTATTAAGTATTGGTGTATTATTAGGGTAATGGAGAATGTTATAGGTGATAACTAACTGGTGGAGGAGAATTAGATTTTGAAGTTCAAGCCAACCGAGTTTTTTGAGATTATCACAATGATGGGTACGAAATGGGGAACCTGTGGCAAATCTGGCAATGTTATGGTAGGTTGTGGCAAGTTTCTGAAGGTTTGATTTTGAAAGGTTGATAAAGGATGGGGAGGCATACAGTAATGTAGAGATGAGATGAGTTTGGGCACATACATACACACATATACGTGTATACACATATGTAGATATGGCATTGATATCACAACAGCTAACCACATGACAGCAATGCATTAGACAGGACTGGAAAGGAAACTACATGTGTCGCCTGCATCATGTAGTGTTGTTAATATCAAGGCACGTGTGTTATGTTGCATCACACGGGTCAGACCGTAGCAAGGGTAAGAGTAGGGCTGCTGACAGTTACTCATCAGACCTATTGGCGACTTTATGTTTTGACAACCCAGTGTCTTGGCAGAATATGCAGGCTGTGGACATTAAATAGGTCAGCAAAAAAACAAACTGGACACATCCTGCAGCTAGCCACCCACAGATACCAACACATACGGTATAACTGCCAAACACACACCTGCCATGCCCTGGAATCAAGCATCTACCTGTCTAGTCTACCACACTACAGCATTATGCAGTAACAGAGCACGCTACCGAGTTCCAGCATCACTGCACTCCCACAGGCATACTTCTGGGTGGCTGACATCATCCGCAAAGGCAAAGACGCCGATAGGGAATGTATGTGGTGTGAGCCATCTAAAAGCATTACTGTGTCCCCAGGCAACTGGAAACACACACACACACACAGGCACACACCTGGCAGGGCTGGGAGTCGAACATACACCTAACTACCTTATCACACTACAGCATTACGCAGTTACAGAATGCACTACCGAGATTACTGAACACAGCACTCCCAGAGGCATACTTCTAGGTGGGTGACATCATCCGCAAAGGCAAAGACGCCAATAGGGAATGTATGTGGTATGAGGTGTCTAAAAGCATTACTGTGTCCCCAGGCAGCTGGAAACACACACACACACACACACACACACACACACACACCTGGCAGGGCTGGGAGTCTAACATACACCTAACTACCTTATCACACTACAGCATTACGCAGTTACATAACGCGCTACCGAGATTACTGAACACAGCACTCCTAGAGGCATACGTCTAGGTGGGTGACATCATCCGCAAAGGCAAAGACGCCGATAGGGAATGTATGTGGTGTGAGCCATCTAAAAGCATTACTCTGTCCCCAGGCAGCTGGAAACACACACACACACACACACACACACACACACACACACACACACACACACACACACACACACTTGGCAGGGCTGGGAGTTGAACATACACCTAACTACCTTATCACACTACAGCATTACGCAGTTACAGAACGTGTTACCAAGATTACTGAACACAGCACTCCCAGAGGCATCCTTCTAGGTGGATGACATCATCTGCAAAGGCAAGGACGCCGATAGGGAATGTATAGAGAGTGAACAGTCTGAAAGCATATTACTGTCCCAAAGTAGATGTAGACAAACACATGGCAGTGGTGTGATCGGGGCAACTAAATATCTACGGAGCACTACAACAACACTACATAGATACGGGATGCGCCACAGACAGTACACCCTTCAAGACAGTCAACCAGTGTGTTCAATGTAGGCATCCATCGTGACGTTGAAAATGGACATCTGTTGCCTGGATGACCACCATCGCTATATAGGATGTCAATGGCCATGCCCATACACAGAGGCACATCACCAACACAAGGTGTCACTGGGCATGCCCACATGCTTAGTATCACACGTCCGTTTGGAATGTACTGTGTGTCCATCTACACAACGGCGTACTGGGCATGCTCACACACTTAGTTGCAAAGGGCCTTCTTGCATGCACACGGATTCTAAATACGGAAGAGCGCAGTTTGGAATGTACTGTGTGTCCATCTACACAATGGCGTACTGGGCATGCTCACACACTTAGCAGTTGCAAAGGGCCTTCTTGCATGCACACGGATTCTAAACACGGAAGGGCGCAGTTTGGAATGTACTGTGTGTCCATCTACACAACAGCGTACTGGGCATGCTCACACACTTAGCAGTTGCAAAGGGCCGTCTTGCATGCACACGGATTCTAAACACAGAAGGGCGCAGTTTGGAATGTACTGTGTGTCCATCTACACAACAGTGTACTGGGCATGCTCACACACTTAGCAGTTGCAAAGGGCTGTCTTGCATGCACACGGATTCTAAACACGGAAGGGCACAGTATGGTGTTACTGTCCCCACGTACATGAATGCCACTCACATGTACTGACCAGTACACACTCAGGAGCCATCACAGATGTCTCAGGTGCAGATCACAGAGGTACACACTGCAGTCTACAATGTAGCCCTCAGACATCACCATGTCGTTGGACCAGCAATACACAGCCATACATTACCACAACACTGTGTGACTCATGACCAGTGGACTGTACATAGGTCTACAGCAACTGTGCAGACTACACATGTACTGACAGGGTTCCATCATGTGTTATGCATTGCAATGATACCACTGTAATAACCAGGTCGGCTCTACACATACCAGGGGCCCTGGGTCTTACACAGCTGTGACAGATGACTGTCACTGTACACCAAAGAACACACATGTTTGGATATGACATACATGTAATCGCAGTGGATATGTGCATGGACCACACACACAACACATATGTACATAGCATAGCTTTTGCTGTCCTCCATGCAGACAAGTGGCTACAGCAATCACACACACGCAAATGGAAGGTGGGTCCATGGCTGTTGAATGCTAACAGTACATGAGGTAGCAATGTTGACCGAGGACACATTCCCTCTGTACTAGTTACCCATGACACCCATCATATCATACAACAGTCCATGTGTTATGTATGTCATCACACATGTCCACCAATTGCAATGCATACAAACATGGCTACATGACAGGCATGTAGGACCAACACACATGTACAATTTGTAGTGTGCATGCAGCTACCATGCATGTGCAGTAGCTGATGTATGTAACTCATCTGTGCCTAACTACAACATGCAGTTGCAATGCAGCCCCATCATTGACACCTGTATATGGTGACATACTGACAGTACGGTAGGATGTACATCAGGTATGGATGGATGTGTGTACATAAAGTGGTGATCCACCTGTGCAGATGGATGTTTGCTGGGACGGCTCACAGGTATGTCACACGCCATCCTACCATTACATGTGCAAACAGTATGCTATGTTACTGTTACTTGATGGTGAAGACATAAAACCTACACAGCGGTCAGGTGTTACTGACTGTATGTCACCTGACACCTGTAACACTTACATCCTCCCATGTGCATATAGCACCACAATTGCCGGACGTAGCATTGGTACACATAATGCGGCCAATACTGCTGCATGTCTGTCAGACGTATCATCATATAGCAGGTGTATCATTCACAGTACTGCCATGTGTGTTTGCTTGTGTGACCATATATGCCACATATGGTGGGGATTACATCCCAATTGTTACACACCCCTGTACACTGTTGTAGAGATCTGTACATACTGCAGTGTGGAAAGCATGACGTAGGCAGGGGTGGTGTGTGTATCACACACATCAGCTATCCATATGTGTATGACATTTGTGGTCTCCACAGTGTGTGTGTGTGTGTGTGTGTGTGTGTGTGTGTGTGTGTGTGTGTGTGTGTGTGTGTGTGTATGTATGTATGGCTGTCTGGTGCATGGAGTGAGGGTGTATGCTACCATACAGAACACACAGGATCCCTAACCCCTCATGGTGATGCAGTCTACTACCCTGTTGATGCCATCGGTCTCAGCCATACTGGCTACCTGTACATGTTCTTTCTCTGTGTCGCATGGGTGCACAGTACTGTGAGGGTGATGACCACATAGCAGGGGTCCTCACCTCAACACTATGGGGTGTGCATTATAGTGTTGTTGACCCCGTGAGTGTGGGCATGTTCCTGTAATGTGACAGGGTATTACTGCTACACAGTGAGGCCTCATGCTATCAGGTGGCCTCTAACATTATCATCGGCTGGACCGCTGTGTACAACCCCTGCACCATGTCAACATACCTGTGATGTGACCTGGTATGGATGTCATGTCTCTAGCCACTGTAGCCTATTAAACTGCCCACATGCTTCTGGATCAGTATATGTGTGGACATCTGTGGTATGTTAGCCTTTCCAACAGTCAGGTTGAGGCTACGTATAGCATGCTGATATTGCCATACATGCCTGTGAGTACTCCACAGTTACACATGGGAGACTGCAAACACTGCTACCTGTAGGCACATGCAAGTAGACCATAAGGAGGGAACCAGGGCATCATTACCAACATGCTGTTACTGTTGTTACCTAGACACATACTGTGAACATATAACAATGCATGCTAAACCTGTACTACATGGTATGTCTGGTGCGTGTTAACAGTACACAACTAATGTAATATACACTTCTCTCACTATTCTTACACAACTAATGTAATATACACTTCTCTCACTATTCTGTTCACCCTGTGCATCAGACCATTTGAGCATGTCCCTGCACCGATGGTGTGGATGACAGGGATGCGGCACAGGCCTCATCATATGCACAGGGTGATAATGTTTGCCAGGGGCATAGGCTGCACCAATGGATGACATCATGTGTGTGGGTAAGGGCCGGTGATATGATTGGACATGTCTGTTCAGTATGCATGTGGGTGTTGTGGTGCCCTACAGATGTGTTTGCTGTGTGCGTGTATGTGTGCACACAGTTCTGCCTTTGTGAGGCCTACACAGGGGTATTATTGACAGCTCCAGATTGTACAGACCAGGTTGTACAGCTCACTGTGTTTGGCCACGTGACCTGTGCCTGCCAGGGGTTGCACGGGCACTACCAGGCGGAGGTACAGATTGGCTACTGTCCGATGACACATGTCCACTGGAACCGTGTCCCCACTGGGAACATCCAGGGCCACGTCCACGTGGCCTGCTGTGTCCTGGTGTGGACAGCGCAGCACCAGCTGCACTGCTACTGCTACCGGCACTATGGGAGCAGGCATGTGAGGTGGCATGCTCACGTTGACCTGCACTAGGTGGTGTAGCTGGCCTACGTCCACGTGGCCTATGCCTCACTCCTACCAGATGTTCCAGCACAGACAGCTCACGCTCGTGGATTGCCATGCCACGGTCAAGGATTCCGACCATGTCACCCAATCGCCTGTCCAGAACATCAGCAATCTGCTGTTGAGCATTTGCCAATGCCTGGATGTTGTCGTTTAGGGTACGGATAGCAGCCCTCTGCAGCCTCTGCCCTTCTCTGTTCTGCTGTTCAGCACGTGCCTGTGCTGCCATTACAGTCTGGAACATGCGTCTGGTGATACCAGCTGCTGCGCTCTGTCCTGCAGGTGCATGTCTGCCAGAGGTCCTCCTACGAGCAGCACCGGCCACATGCCTGTGTGGCACATCTGCAGTCATTACACTGACACCATGGTGTGGAGACACACCTTCTGTAGCCACCACATGTTCCTGTTCCATGCTAACAGGCACTGACTGTCCTTCCTCTATGGCCACTGGTGATGCGGTATGTGTTGGCAGCAGATCTGTGTGCGGGGGGGACATAGCTGGGATGGCAACCATTGGCACAGATTCAGCCCCTGACAACCCTGCCTGTACCTCATGCATATGTTCATCACTGCTAGTATCTGTGGGGACACTAACATCAGATGGACCGCAGGAGGGTAACGCACCTACATCACCTGTGAATGCAAAGAAAGACTCTAAATTACAATAGACACACACACACACACACAGACACACCATGCATGTGATTTGACAGACGGCATGCAGCATGCCTGTGATACAGCAGATGGCATGCAGCTCAGACATTAATAGTGTTAGTTAGCATACCTCCCTGGGGTGCACACTACAGCAAGCAGGTGTCATATCAGTAGCCATGCAGTTCACACAATCATGGTAGTATGCATGCATCCCCGTGATACACCATGTGGACCAGAACAGGATAACAGTACACATGGCTGACGTGACCTTGACATGTAATCTGCTGACGTGTGCATTAACATGCATACATGTCTGACACAATGGTGTCCTGACACATGTACAGCATCGTAATGGGCATCACATTGCGGTGTTGTCTGTATGCCCTACAGATAGAATGCATGTTTAGCAAATGTGCATGAGCATGGAAGGGTAGTGTGAGCCGTCTACATTGCTATACAGTGTGAAGTACAGACACTGTGCCATTGCATGGCATCATGAGGCATCTATATTGCTATACAGTGCATAATATGTACACATTGCATAGCCATAACTGCATGCATACCCATGACATAACTGTGGATTGTGACCCACGATGCTGAGGTGTATACACACCAAACCATGCTGTGTCATGTGACAGGTCACTGGAGGACCTACAGATGACACCCCTGCACAACTACTACAGAGTCTTAGCTGCCTGGCAACCATGTCCACACATAGCAGACTTGTCAATTCACCATGTCCCACATGACATTGATGTACCACACACATGAGGTGCACAGCTAATGGTGATGTCCTACAGCAGCAAGGGAAATGTACAGTATCTGTGGCCTGATGTGGTGTCAATGTCTGTGGAAGCTGTACAGGTGACTACTGTCATGCTATGACAGTCGTGATGTTCAACACATCTTATATGGTAGACTTCAGTGACACCTCCACTAGCTGTGCACAGGCTTTTAGGATGTCCAGTGTACCACATCAACTGTATAATCAGTCAACTAAGGCTATAATTGGACCATGTGTGGACAATGTGCAACAGGGTGTATACACATCACATCTACTGTGTGGCTACGTGTCTCTGGCCATCCCCCATGGCCATGTGTGCACATGTGTTGGCCAAATGTGTGTGATGGCCGTCTATCTCACATGTCTGTGTTGTCCCATATGACATACACCCATAGATGTCAGATATGTCACCATCCACAGGGCTATGCAGACAATGGGTTGTATGTTTGGTATGTGGGGTATGGGTTATGGGATAGTGTGACAATATTGCAGCCAGAACACTACGTGTCTGGGACATGTCAGATGGCACATCACAATGTGTGCACCCATTGCAGGGGCATATAACACAATGGTGACTCCTGTGGGCTGCCCATATCACAGCTCACTGTGTGGTACTGTTTGTGTACCACACATGTTGTTCCAATGTATAGTACATATGCCTACATTGTACAACACCTCCACCATTGTATGCACAGCTGTCCACACATGTAGCAATGACAAATACTGTGGTTTCATGTTGGTGTATCATTTCATTTGTATATATTGCACATGGGTGGCCAGTGTGAATGCTGGGTGATGCGACCTGTATATTGTGACTGGAACGAACATCAAGTGTACAAGTGTTAACTGGCCACATGGCGAATAGATCTATGCTTTAACATGCCTGATACTGATGACAGTCTCACCTGCAACGGACTGATGTCTGTGCGGCTCGCCAGAGGTACCTGTATAAGGGTGACACAGCAGTTTGAACATTATCCATGACTGTATGACAGCCACAGGGTGCACTGTGCATGTTAACACATTCGCCTGTACAATAGCATATAGTATGCACATGTGTGCATACACAGGGTAGCATACTGTAGTATGCAGCATGTGTGTCAACATACCTTGCATATGATGTTACATTACATAATGTACAGTGACACATGCAACTAAATGGGATATAATAGCCATATGTGCAGTACTGACTTACCAGGCAACTCCAGGCTCATTGGTTGGGAGACACCCACCTCCACGATGGCAGCTAGTGTTTGTGGATGCTGTTCTGAGGGTGTCCCCAGACTGGCCAGTAGCTCCTCGGTGTGTGTGAGTGGGGGCTGGGTTGGTGGCCCACCACCTGTTCCACCTTGTTCCCTGGTGATTGCAGTGGCACGCTGTTTTGCATGTCGTATCAGGTCCATGCAGTGTCTGCGCACCTGCTGGTAGGTGCGGTTATGGCCACCCACATCATTCACCCTCCTGCGAAGATCCTGCCACAGGTCGTCACGCTGCTGGGCATGCTGTGGCACATGGCTGAACAACACCTCATAGTTCTCATGGAGGTACGGGATGAGGACATCATCCTCCTGGTGGCTGTACAGTGGCAGGCATGTACGAGGCATTATCTGTAAGACATAATGATGGTGACAGGTCACAGTATCAGAGATGTACAGAGATACTGCTGCACATACATTTGTAGTAAATCTAGTACATCTGCACAGTTATCTTTGCAAATCATCATGACACTGACACGACTGACATGTTTGTGTCACACACATGTAACACTCGTTATGCATTGGATATCATCACCATATATGTGTGTCACCTCATTACATTGTTCATACTCCATGTGAATGCTGTCTTGATGTGGGCATGTCTGTTTGCCTGCACTGGTGTTCTTACCTATCAGCACATGCCTGGATGTGTCCACGGTAATGCTGTTGACCTTGATGCTGTGTATATGTCACATATCAACACATACACTGCCTTAATGGACTTGAGCAGTGACAATGCACACATATGCATGGAAACCTTTACATGCATGTGTTTTGCCATATACATCTACACGGCACTGTACAGCTGTTCAGCATCCTGCCACGGATTGCCTGTGTTGCACATGTGATAGACATGGGACAATGGCTAGTCGGACGTCATTCGCAGGGATGGTTATCAACTATAGCATGTATGGGCAAGGTTTCCTAGCTGTATCTGACAGCCATTTTGCCACCACGAGGTGCATCAGTGCCACATTACTGATCCAGACAGTTGATACTACATCTACCATGCGGCCATCACACCATGTATGACAGAGATGACATGTGCAGCTTTGATGGACAGGGTTGCATGGTATGGCAGGAGTATGTCACATGTATGGTACAGGGATCTGTCCAGCATGTGGCGATCCTAGTAGTAGGATGGTGGCTGTCCATGACGTATGTCTTTCAGATCAGGATATGGACATGTAGCATGTCCAACATCATAGTGTAGCACATGTCTTTATGCAAGGTAGACAGCATGCTGCATAGTAGAGGTGAGGATTGTGAAGGCTGGTATCACCCATCCACGCATGGCCAATACCCCTTAAAGGTGATATGTGATCCAATATTGGTCACCCGAGTGCTGTGTATGCCTGTCCAATGATCTCCATGCTCATGGATGGCACCCTGTCATGACATGGGTACCTCATATGACTACCTAAATGGCCTGGTGGCCTGGAGATGTCACCAACTCAGGGAGGTGAACTGCACAGCACCATCCCTTACACAGTGTCCATAATGTTGACCGCAGCCTAGGTGGTAGTTAATGGGTACAGGGATATTCACCTAGCAGTGACAATGCTGATATCATCTGTCAGAATGTGCACATATGTCACACACCTCACCCACAAAGCCCATTCTGTATGTTGTTCACAACACTGAGACAGCTATTGCTCATAGGTCATGGCCATTCACATCCTTACATACACAGATGCCTCACATTTGTCTGTGTGGTATGGGCTACAATGAGGGTGGAGTACAACACATTAACCCTGTTTTACTGTAGCTGGCACTGGTGTGATATGCACATGTCACTCTGGCACCTTTTGTAGTGTTGATTCTGTCAACAGTCCACTGGTAGAACACTCCTGTGACATACAAAGGTATATGTAGTCAAACATCCATACTGTCATGTACATCTGTACTGCTAACATCTACATTGATAATGGTTCATGGACTTGCAGACCATACTCAGCAGGGTTATAGTGCGGTGCCACCAATTATGACTGTCATCACCACTTGTGGGTTGATATTATCCAACACCCTATCTGTATTGTATGTTCATGCTCAGCACTTGTTCAGAACTTGTGAGCACTTCATGAGCTACTGATTAATATAGCACCCATTCCACACCATTTCTCACAAGTACACTGTCTGTCCTTACATTTCCAGCTTGCTTACAGTACAACAGCTATTGTACACATGTAACTCACATATCTTGTGAGACATGGTTGTATATACAGGCATGTCCAACTGTCACGTACCAGTGCTATTGCCTGTCTATATGATGAATATGTCATACATGTGGCAATAGAGCAATTGTCTCATGTACACAGTCAATGCTCACCTCCCAACATACGACACTACAGCCTGTGGGAGATGCACATATGCAGCCCTGCTGGGGGTAATGCTGTCACCAACCCTGACTGCACCTGACAATCATGTGGGGATGTGTAACATTTGCAACACACCCCACTCATCACATAGTCTCACAAGATCTCCACCACCACAGGCCACACATATGAGTACAACTTGTGCAGTACCTCTCCATACTCTGTGTAGGCACCAAAGGCAGCCCCATCACCAAACACAACAACAATAACTTATAGCCCACAGACTCATGTGTGCCCATCACATACAGCCAATAGGGTGTTATAACATACACAACACACCTGTCATAGGTGACTCTGTAGGCAGTCACACTGATGTTCCACTCAGCAGGCTACACAAGGCGATAGTCGCTTACATCTTGCTCTCAGGTAACTGGTTCTGCAACATAACCTATGCACCCATGCCACACCTCACCAGGTACAATTTGACTGTCATTCTCCATGTTAGTGTGACTGCCCTGAGATGCAACTTCACAGACTACGTGTGCAGGGACATGCAATAGCTCACCAGTCTTGTAGCCCTGAAGGTATGGGCCAAGCCCTGGGGAGCATTATGCATTCATCCGGACCTGATACCACTGTACAACAACTGACTGTGTCACTTCAACAGTTGCCTATGCTTCTGCTGTCATTCCACAGGCATCTGGTATCTGTCCGCTTTGACTGACATGGTCAACAAAACACGATGCTTTGGCACAGATGACCTGCACCTGTCAGCCCTGGGAGTACAGATAACATGTAAGGCTCTTGCTGCTTCTATACTGCCTGTCTTGCACAGTTTCCAATAACATTCACCACCAGAATGGGAACAGGCAAGCCAAACATGGGGTCATGTGACGCAATGCTTGACATCTTCATCTCTGACGCACGCAGGCAAGGCACTCCTTATAATGGACCACTTCAATATCTCTGCAGTGACTGGGACCTGCCTCTAGGCTCTGCAGAGCACACCTGCAATGACAGGTTATACACAGACCATACCTTTCAGTCATGTAACCTGGACCAGCACACCCACGGCTGAGGTGTTCCCATATTCCACTATGTTGTACACACATCCTGGCTAGTTACTTAGCACAATGCATCAGAGGTGCTCCATGTGCAACTAACTGTGGCCAGAACTGCTATACACATTGTAACAAGCTACAGATTCAACAACATACCCCACGGTTACCAGACCTCATTTCTTGGTGTACTGGACAGTAGGGCTCAGACAGGTACTACTGATGTGAGACTGACACTACCCCACACTTAACTGGGATAGCCACTCATGTACTGACACATTAGGCCAATGCTGTCTGGGATTCATAACCTCCACTCGGCTGGATCAACCCATACACACCACCTCCAAGACCAACAATATCCTTGACATGGACACTACCAACATGTGACTGGTGTTCCACACCTGGGGTTATCACCTCATTGGTGGATTCCGAACATATACTAATCACCCTTGTTATCCACATCCCGGCACCACACCCTTCACGGCATACACAGTACAAGAGTACTACAACGCCTACTACAGATGTCTTATGACAGCAGTAGTTAACATCATGACACCCGTGCAGATGGACAATGCACATACAAAAGCTGAATCATAACCCAGTGCACTTCATTAGCACTTACATGACTGCATGGATCATGCTATTCCACACAGAGCCATGATGGTACCCACCAGATAATGGATGCCACTCTGGGGGTCCAGTTCCATGGACATAATTTACAACAACAGGTGGAGGCTGTTGCAAAGTGGAGTACAATCCCATGGGTGGGGTAGCTCACTGGTCAGCCTCAGTAGGGCTACAGGATCCCTCATCACATACTCTGACACTAGCCTCATAAACATTACTGCTACACATTCCAGGATGTACCACAAGGCATTATGGAGGTATGTCAGTAGTCAATGGCAATACCCACATCTGCTCTGACATACAACAGTTACTCAGGAACATTACAGAACCAGGTGATGTTGGCAACATGCTGGTGGATGGGTTCACTGCTAACATTACACCCTCTCACTCCCTACAGGGCCACAATCCATGCAGGAACATTGCGGTGTCCCTGCAGTCACACCTACACAGTACTAACCTGCACTCTATATGGCCTGGAACACTGGCCCCATGTGACCGTCCAACATCCCAGGCTGTGATTTACACAAACCTCTGAACGACATGTCTCCCCACTTGGCCACCATATTCAGTAGTAGCCTTGTATCAGACATTGTGGAATGGCACACAGCAACAGTTATCACACTCCACACAGGTGATGCCACAATGCACAAGGGGGACTATTGCCCTACACACCTGACTGGACTGTTCTGCAAGGCTATGGGGCACATCATCATGGAAGTCATTCACAGAGACATTGGTGGGCTCCGGTCCTTTGCTGCCACCCAGGTTGGACTTGTTAGGGCCATAGCATGTCTCCTACACCTGGTGGACTCCTTTTATACAGTTACCAGGGTAGTTGATGATGGTAAGGGGGTCCACACAGCCTACATTGTCCTCTCATTGCCTTTCAGCACCGTTCTCCATTCTGGTATTGACAACATACACATCCACCTGCGCATCGACCCCTATGTCTCAGGATGTTATGCAAAGTGGCTCACGGACAGGGCACACACAATGAGGGTAGCATACCATAGTACCTACTGTATTTCAGGTACAGTTGGCATACCACAGTCCTCAGTCATAGGGCCCCCCATGTTCGGCATATGCTTCCCTGAGGTACAGGCTAGCACAGAGGGACTTTCCCTGCCTAGCTTTACAGACAACTGCATACAAAGTGCCATGATTGATCCACCAGCTGATACTGACTCCCTCCATAAGGGTGTCACTGTGATGGATACCTGATATCAATATCATGGCCTCAAGCTGCATGACACAAGGTGCATGAACATCCCCTTTGCATTACACCATTCACCCACTGACTATCACATAGGTGGTAGTCCCTACATACATGTCACATTGTACGTGATCATAGTACACACGTATGTCACACCCACTCCTGTGATAACCATATTGCCACTGTGGCGTGGATATCCTTCTACGTGGCCACACTTATCTGTACTGGGTTTGTAGCTGGAACATAGGCACCCATTGTACCTCTGAACTCCAGATGTATACACACATTCAAGGGTACAACACCCCGTTTAGGGTGTACCTTACACAACAGCTACGGCTTTACATACCACAACATTAACATGCCATGACGTTTATTGAGCTCCGACGGTTGAAGTATGCGGCAGAACTACGGACACCACATCTGTACACATTTGCATACTACATACTCAAGGGTGACCTCTGCTGAACAGACGGGGCCCATGTCCACAACAATATTAATGGATATACTCCACATAAGCAACATAAGCAAAAGCCACTGTGAGCAACATGCTCATGGATATGTGCACACACGCAATGATGAGTGGGATGTGCTTGAGGGTTACATTCCCAAACCAGACACTCACCATGCTTTGGAACATGATTCCTATGTACATCACGCAGGGACACTCAGTAGCACTGTTCATGTGATACCTCACTTGGTGGATGGGAGACACATGTATGCCAGGGATCACTGCAGTGGCTGTACTGTGCAGAGGTGCAGGTAACACATGGCTCTGCTGTTCACAGACAGGACACTACCCTAGAGAGGTGCCCCTGGTGTGAACACTGTAGTTGTGCTTACACATAGACTTGCCAGACTGCATAGTACCCCACTATGAACCTGTAAAGCTATTACATGTCCTTTGTGCATGGCTAATTGAGTAACCCTTCCATTTAGATTAGCTATCATGCTATTACAGTGTCCCGTGACTACAAGCCATATGTATCCTGTTATTGTATATTGTACATGCCAATAGACGATACCTTTGGTATGCATGATATGCCTGTTATGTTGTGTAGCATATCTGACATATCTACCTACAATACTGTACATTACACATATTTTACATAGTATCCCATAATGCAAAGCATACTTGCACAGCGGGACCACCTTAGACATGTCATTGTTGTTATATGCCCATACACATGCCTACTGTGACAGTATATCAATATATACTATCCCCTGCTATGGCACGTACTTGTTGGACATACCCTACCACTGACTGCGGGTGGTATGGAATTGTTCTGTTTAAAGCCCTCATGTAGCATCCCTTGTGGTGTCTGTGATGTTTACCTTGTGGCCCACTGCAGGACACACAATTTCTACAAGCGTTACTATGCTCAGCAAGACATCACTACATAAATACCTTTTCCCACTTTATGCATTGCGGACACTTTTAATTAATACAAAACAGGCTATACATACACTAACATAATTAATACAAAACAGGCTATACATACACTTACATACCGAGTGTTCTACATACCTTGTTATCATTCCGGACTTTCATAACTATCTCTCTTACACTGTTTAAATAGTTCTATGGTATGAGCATATGGTTTGAATGTCTGTCAAATCATCCTTATATACTTCGATACCTGTAACATGTGGTTTCCTGCCACCAATTGGTGTTCCTGAGTGACTTATTACTTGCACATCAGCTGTGCAGCCACTCCATTCACCAATTATGCGGCAACAGTGGGGTATAATTGAATTCTCCACTTGGGCATTGCCCATTTGCCCTACCTTCGGGGAGATGGCCTGTATTGTGTTTTGTTGTGTGTAATTGCAACTGCTATGTGTAGAGACACGTATAGTTTGGATTCATGTCCCCCATGGATTGTGTGTGACGGCTAGAGTATGTGGTTCTACATGTGAGTGTACCTGTCATCCCAACCATCTGATAAGGGACTATTGCAAACAAAACCTGTAACATCGCTGTTTGTTCCATTATACAACGGCTACGATTTCACATGGCACCTTTAAATGTGTCTCTCACAAGGTATGTTAACGCTTCTGCAGATGTAATTGACTGAATGGATGTTTGTGCTGTAATTACAGTCTGTATTGCTATAGTTTCTAGTGTGGGGGATGTAGGTGGGTGTACGTAGCATATACAGTTTTGTGGGGCTTGCATTTCTACATATTCCATATATGTGTGTGGGCTCCTTCCCTAATTAAAGAGCTATCAGTTAGTAGACTTTTGTTACGGGATTATACATTGGGCTGTTGTTAATTGGTTTCTATATAGTATGCAGGTGAGGTTGATACTTCCATACCTCTGGAATTACAGCGATATGTAAAGGGATGTTTCTAAATGACAGCTGTCCCATGTATTTCTGTCCCAGATATTTGCAGTCATTGCAGTTGTGTTGGTAACTGAACCTCTTTGGCATGGGTTGCCAACTTTTCAAATGGCCATTGTGGGACACTTGCGGGACACACATCGGTGTTTACAGGCCGACACATACCCATGGTCAGTACACAGGATAGCACATACTTTTATCCTCAATACATACTTATTGTTGTGGGACTTTGGCTACTTATCATATTGCATGTAACATTTATGTTTCTTACATACAGGCATAACTATTTAATGCAAGTATTACATAATATATGGGACATAATAATGTCCTCCAATCTCGGACAGTTGCCCTATGTAATGTTTTATGTCAGGACACAACTGCCCAGGGAGGGGCTGTCCCTCCTAATGTGGGACAGGTGGTAACCGTATGCCTATGGCTAGCTATACCCACACCTACCGTAATGATCTACCTCTGAGTTGGCACTAACAGACACACGATGCAGACACACACACACACACATTACAGTCACATGGAACCACACATGGCACCCTCAACACACACATACACAGACTACGGCAATCACAAACACAGTTGAACACAGTACCTACGTGGACCGCAACACCGGCAGCGGTAACTAAATGTCCCTTCATATCGTGATAATATTACTCGCGGTTTTAGTGTTTTGGTACTGTGTTCTTTCGGTCTTTCAGCCTCGTGGTTACGCGTGTCAGTATGTGACACATTCCATAGTTGGCGGTATCCTATTTATTTGTACCTCCAAGGTTTTATGAATGTCGTTGACCTATCTATATATTTGCAGATATCGGTGAATCCGTATATATCAACATATATCTCTCTATCACCCTTTCTATCTGTATTATATATATATATATATATATATATATATATATATATATATATATATATATATATATATATATATATATATATATATATGACAGAGAAGTGACAGGCAAACTACACCTTTCATTGTGTACTTGTCGGTGTATACTGTTTCCTGGACTCCGCACGTTTGTGTCTGAACCTGTCACATTACACACCTGCCGTAGGTACATCTTGGCTACCATAGTGTTAGGTGATTGTATACATGATTGCGTGTTCTACTCCTGGCAGTGGTTGTTTTACCCTTCAGAGCAGGCGCTATTAGTACAGGGGTGAATAATGCTGGTTTCACCTGTTCTGGACATCATTGACCGTGATCTGCGCGATATTCAGAGAAGCTTAGCCCTGTTTCATGCATATCCGTATAGTGATATTTAAACGACGCTTACCAGCACTGGGCAATGCATATTCCCACTAATGTGTGCTAAACATGATCTGATGACCTGCATCCGACATGCATTATTTGTGCCTTCGGGATTACGTTACATCCCTTGCAGGACATGGGACCAGGAACATGCACGACAGTCACTGCATTTACCACTTGGCCATATGGGATTTGTACACGTGTTATGGCGTTTTGTATGTGGAGTATACTACAGCTGTTACTCCATACTGCACTGACATGGGTAACTCAGTTACTTTACATATGGATGAGTCCAATTAATGGTATGTCCATGTGATGATTACTGGATGTGCTCCAGCATTGGGTATGTATATCACAGTGAGCCACACACGATAATGTGCTACACCTTCAAACGACCGTAGGTGGAGCATGCTGGGGTGATGAATACCTGTCATGGGTACACCCCATGCCTTGACACAACATCCATGATTACATTATGTGGAGCCCCTCATTAATGCAGCAGGGAATCCGTGCAGAGTGTGTGCAGAACAGTGCTTACACACATGTGATCCCGCGATTGCCTCTGCTCCACTGAGCGACAGTTGGTTACTCGATGTTGTGGGGACAGCAGACACTGTTTGCCTCGTTTGGTGTATGGCGTCTGACAATCGGGCGTGTACCTACTGATGTACCTAGGAACCTATACACACAGCACTAACATATGCTGATAGGTGCATGTACTGTTCAGGTGTTGACATTCCTTGTTCCAATTGCTGTTGTGTGTACAATGTTTGAGGGCTGCCTATGTAGGATTCACACAGTGGGCCACCTATACATTACAATTTACAGGTGGTCGTGTGCATGTGCCATCCATTTTACTGTGTGTGCAGGTGGAGAGGTGTGTCAGTCTATAGGGGCATACACTGTCAGAGTATGTGCTATACATTCCCTCTTTGCCAAGGCGTAGGCATATTGGGCATGCCTCCGCCTGCCTACTGGGGCTGGCACAGGGTGTTCATGGTCTGAATCCCTCTGTGCCTGTGATGGCCTTGGCAATTGCGGTGGGCTATGAGGGCTTTCACCATTTTTTCCCTGCTGCAGCTGTTTCCACAGGATCATATTATGTAGCATGGCACATACTATGAAGATGTGGGGACACATGCCTGGAGAGTACTGCAAGGCTCCACCAGATGTGTCCAAGCAACGGAACCGTGATTTCAGCATCCCGAACACACACTCTATGATGATTCTGGTTTGTGTGTGTGCCTCATTATGGCGTTCTTGCATGGGTGTGTGTGCATTTCTGATGGGAGTCATCATCCACGGCTCCAGTGCATAGCCAGCATCCCCCACAAGGTGGCCATGTGGGATGTCCCCCCTGACAAATACCTGATACAGCTGTGAGGCATGCCAGATATTGGAGTCATGGTAGCTTCCAGGGCTGCCAGCACACGCATCCATGATAATGCCCTGGGCATTGCACATGACCTGGCAGTTGATGGAGTGGAATCTCTTGCGATTTATGTAGCACCTACCATGCTCACCAGGTGGTGACTTGATATGTATGTGTGTGCAGTCTATCGCACCCAGTACCTCCAGGCAGTGTGCCACATGGTGGAAGTGATGCATATTGCTGGCCAACTCCTCCTAAGTTCGGGGGAAGTATATATGCTCATTGGCATGTGGCAACATGGCATCCAGGAACTGGTGTAGTACTCTGGATGCTGATGCCTGTGAGATCCCCATTATATCTCCAGTTGGCCTTTGAAAGGTACCTTTGGCTAGTATTCACAAGCTTACACATACATTCGTGTCCACTGGGATGGGTTCCCCTCTGTTGTTTCTGGTTCTCAGGAATGGCCAGCACAGCTCAACTATTTGCTGTAAGATGTCCCTGTTCACCCTGTAATGCTCTACTATCTCCAGATCATGTAGCCCCTGGTAGGTTACCCTTGGTCTGAACACTCTTCTCCTCCTCCGGGGCCTGCGGTGGTTGTCGGCATCATCCTCCACAACACCGTCAGTCTCTAACACATGGTGATGAATCACAGCTATGGCAGCTCCCAACATGTAAATTTTAAAAGTTCCCTGTGTGTTTACACCTTTGGTGCAGTGTTTGAGAATACACAGGTTTGTGTAGGGTGCTTTCACACTTTATACTATTGTGCTGTGAACTCCGATGATGTCATAGGGTGTGTATGTACGATCGTAGCTACAGGGTATCTTATGTGTTTTACTACAGGCACTACTATTGTGGTGCCTTTGGTGTTGAATTACATTTGGCTGCCGTGGATTACCTCTTGCCCTTCCCTTTACATTTCTTCACATTTCACCTACCATTTTCTGGCATGCATCCAGCAGCCAGCTTTCATTTGTACTTTCCTAGACCTGGCTTATCTTGTGTAATGTGTTCTATTGCCGGTCTACTGTAGGTTTGCTTTGCTCTGCTATGACAGTTCTCCTTTCTTTGCAATCCAATGCCTCCCCTCCTTTCTTTGCAATCCAATGCCTCCCCTATCCTGTTTTGCAGGTTTCTGCGAGCAGACTTGTCAGCTGCCGTCGATTGCCCGCTGTGAGTTAATAGGTGTTAATTGCTCAGTTGTACTCTAATTACCCTACTGCGGCATTTCCTTCTTTTCTTCCCCTGACCTTCCTGTTTGTGTTATTGTTCGCGGTGCATGCATCCACTTACCGGGTTTCAGGCATGTTTTCATCCCCATACACATGTGCTTTCGGGCACCATATGTGCTCTCAGCTAAACGATTCTATACCTACCTCCCCACCCCTGTCCTGCAGCTTTGCTTAGCAGTGGCCAGGCCAGATTTGCATTGCTCCAATATGCTTACAGCTACGGTGGCACACGCCTCTGCTGATGTCATGTATACCTCTGAGCCACTCCTTGGTGTTATAGCGCTGCGCCGTATGGTACATCCTTAATCCGGCGGGACGTTTGCAATTCAGTATTACCTGCCTCATTTGCATGGCATTGACTACTAATTCATAGTTACCACACTGAACACTGTCACAGACCCTTAGCAACCCTTGCAGCTTGGTTGTGGTGTACCATGCATACCATTGCGTATTATGGTGAAATCCTGATTTGTATTACATTGCAATTTTATGACATTTGTATATATTTTCTTTGTGTTCCAGTTTGCACACACATGCCCTGTGGTTGTACTTTGCGTTACTGTGGACATGACATTAAATGTTGTTTTTTAGGTGTTGTGCAACTTTTCTTATGCCATTGGCTGTGTATTTAGCCATTGGCATATGTTAACTTTGTAATACATGAGTCTGGGCTGCTTCTATAGCTCCGATATTCTGTTTGGGAAAATGTAAACCGTGTTTTTTGGTTTACATTTCTGTGGGCTTACGCTACGCCTGCACCACTTCATGAATCGCTATATACCTTCATTTTCATGGTGCGGCACTGCACATGAGGTGATTAGCATACCTAAGCCGAGGGCTGCGCAGTTCTGGCATACGCCGATAGTGCACGTGGGATTGGATCGTACCTGAATCGCTCAACGACCATATTTGGTATTATACCACCTATGCTACGCCTGCACCTGGCGCAAGCTTCATGAATCCCGGGGTATGTGTATTCAAGGGCACAAAGTATCCAGCTCAGCATCTGATTAAAGTGCAAAGCATGCAATAGACAAGTTAAGATATTTGCTTAATTAGCAACAGTTGGTTTGTGGGCTTAAAACTGAACTATAGATGGCATCCTGTGCGACATTATAAAGAGCTTACTATGTGTCATATATGCTGCTTTATGAAAATCATATGTTTAATACAAGAATTGCTGACAGAGTTGTGCGTGAAACAGGAAACTAAAGAGACTTTACAAGTAGTATGCCTAGAGATTTCAGTAAAACAGGAATGGAATAGAAACTACTGGAACAAACATAACTACAGATACAACAAATAAATCCCAAAAGAACAAGAAGAAGGCAACTGTATGAAATAATATTAAACAGACAGCTCCACTCTGAATAACAAACATTTAATTAGCGTAAGCGCTTTCATAACAAAAGTTACTTCATCAGACGCATAAAAACAAACATATAAGCATCTTATATATATCCCAAAGGCATTTAATTGGTCCAATCATATTCCATACATTTCCATCCATTTTTTAAAAGGTAAAAATAAATTAAGAATTAAAGAGACAATTGTTAAAACACCATAATATCAGCGTATAGAATATAGTCAACAGTAAAAACTGCTGGTAACATGTTGTGTGGCATAATATAAAATATTGCACCTACACATCATCCTGAACACATCCTAAAAATTTTAGGATGTGTTCAAGATGATGTGTACGTGTAATCATTTATATTATGTACTTGACAATATCTTTCATGTTATGGTGAATTGAAATAATCTCGAAAGAAATGTTTGGTCGGCAATAAATATTACAGTTTAGTACAAATACATTGTGTAGTGTCAGTCTGTGGTTTGCTATTTTAACAGTGGTGAGCCAGTCTGATTCTAACTCTTACTTTAAAATTCATACATGTCCAAAACAACAAAGACATAACTCCCCAGTTGCCGCCAACAAGTACCAGTCAGTTTTGACGAGCTCAGCAGTTCCAAAGCTTCCAAGTTTGGTGAAAACAAAATTTCGTTTCAGCATCTGCTCTGCAACAGTTCACCATCAATTCCAGTTAAGAGGGACTTTCCCAAGGACGTCACCTTGTTGCAGCCTGATCAACTGTCAGTGAGTGACTGTTGTAGGGTAAGGCTCTTTTGATGTTAATATGGATGCCATTAAGGACTTTAGTTCAAAATGCTCACATTCTATTCAAATAGATATTTCTGATAACCCAGATAAAGTATGGTCTTTTAACAAAATGGTTTAAATGTTCTAGATAATGATGTTAAATGTAAAGGTGGTCTTTTTACTAACAGAAACTTTGATAAAGCATGCCTTTGCAAATGAATTGTTATTTTTGATCAGTACCTATGTAGACATAGGGGGTATGACTTACAAATGTATGACATGTGGGGATAAATATTCTAGATTCTGCATGCAGTGTCACAAGTTTTTAATTGACAAAATAAAAGCAAACAGAAAAGTACAATTAAATTATGCATCTGAATGTAATCCTGCTCTAGTAATGCCTGCTAGTTCTTTTTTAACTCATTACAGCAGAGTGCTCCTCCAAGCACGTCTGCAGTTACCTCCCACTGCACCTCTAGGCATCAAATATTGATTGTTCATATTTGTATTAATAATTCCAAAACCATGCTATGTTCAAGGTATCAGAATATTTTATCTTAAAGCATACATGATGTCAAACACAATTGTATTGATATTTGACCTCTGTCAATGAGTATTTGTTAAAACTGTAAGGTAATAACTTAATTTTTTAAAGGCTCAAGCCACTCCCACTAGGAGTTAAAGGTACACACTCAAAAGAGCTGTACTGGACAGAATGAGTTAACACAATTTACTACATGGGCGGATGCCTATGGGTAGTATTCCCATTCAGTACAGCACAGCTATTTAAAGATAATTGTGAACAATGGACAACTGCTGCAAATTCTGATAAGTCAGATGCAGAAAAGGTTGCAGAATGTAATAAACTCTACAAAAAGTTGGCATGACAGTTACATACACATGGTACTTCACTTAAAAAGTAAATTGACAGTGTTAACAACATGTCACAAGCCAGGGTAGCATTACTGGTGGTTCAGGAAGGGCAAGGGAAAGACAGAAATCAAATTAAATCATTAAAACATGATTTGGCAGAGGCTGAAAGTAAATATAAAGAAGAACAAAAAATGTTCTTAAACTATATGCTAAAATGAGTGGTTTAGAAAAAGAGATTGAACAGTATAAGTCAGAAGCATATGTCAAACGAGACAGTGGACATAGTGACAGGAACTTCTGCTGATTTATATCAGCAATTCTGGTTGCTTCAGAGCATTCTGCAATGGAATGACAAAAAATGAATTTTCAACAACATGTTGACATTTGAGGACTGGCTGTTCTATACATCAGGGGATAATTGGAATGATGCACTTAGGCATTTTTTTCTGATTTTCATTCCAAAATGTTATAAATCTTTTATTCTGGCAAAACAGTATAGCATTGACATGAAAACAGAGAGAATGACAGCTGTTCTCATGGAATATACCCAGGAACAACCTCTAACTACTAAATTACTGGATTATTTCAAAATTCAAATCAGTGACAAACTTATGGAACAGGCTGAACATTTCAAACTAGCCTTCTAAATTATTTTTGAAAAGGCAGATGGAGAAATGGACTCATCAGATATACAAAACAGTTAATACACTGTTTTCTAGAATAGGTAAAAGGGGTCCCAGGGGACATTAAATGTATACATGAAAAAAGTTCTAAAACTCTAGGAAGAAATGGTACAAAAACTCAAGGCAGGACAGACAATGGTGAATGATGGGACACTTTTTACCCATCACATTATTAATTAGTATGGGTACAGATGAAGAATAGGAACTGGTAAATGCAGTAGGAAAGTGACGAGGTTGGGAAAGATGGGGAGATCAAACACAGGAGGGAAGAGCAGTCTTGGTTCCTCTGGCACAAGGCAAACAGGAGGGAAAATTGGTAACATGTTTCTTTTGTAGGAAGTTAGGTCATGTAAAGCAGGATTGTCCACATTATAAAAGTGGAAAAATAAACAAATAGAATATGGCATATATGCTAAGGAGGAGAAAGTACCAAAAAAAGGCAAAGAACAGAAAAAGGAACAACCAGAAGAAAGGGACACACAGGTCTTTTATAACAAATCTAGAGGAAATTACAGCATCAACAAAAAGGGGACATATACCCAGTGGAATATATGGACAATCCTCCATATATTCCAGATGAAAGAAAAAAAATGGGGCTAAGACAGGAAATTAATAGTCCAAAATACATGGTTGTTGATGATGATGATAATGCAGAAGTTGCATTAAAATTGAAAACAGTGTATATCTCATGAGGGACATACCTAGGGATTGCAATAGCGATGATGAAGAGGATTCAGGAGATTTTGTTAACCTATAGGGGTGTGTGCCCCTACCCAAGTTGTACAGTTAGCAAATTTTAAGAAGGGAGGAAATGGTTGGCCTTTAGCCAATGTTTGGGTAGAGGGAATACTGTGGAAAGATGTCTTAATAGACACAGGTGCAGCTGTTTCTGTTACTAACAGACTTCAATTTAATGGCAATGCATGCATGGCAATAAGTAGTCAACCAGTTGAAATAAAATTTGACCCAGAAGGACCAGCAGTGGTAGGTACATTTTTGATGCATCCATCTTGTGGTACTAATATCATAGGGATGGACATCATAAATAAACTAGGATTGGTAATAGATTTGACCAACTGCATCATATCAAAAAAATGCAGAATGAAAATATGAGGAAGTATCTAACTCATCATGCATAATGGTACAAGTATATGCCATCGAAATAAGATATGACGAACATGTAGATATGATAGAAGATCAAAAAGAATTAGGTCACAATTGAAAAAGGATTTTGAGCCCTTGTGGGCTAAGTCTAAAACAGATTGAAGGAAAACTATAAATTGCCATTATGGTAGAAAGTAGTAAAGACTACATACCTCCATTTCAAAAATAATAACCAATACCAAAGGAAGTCATGGAGGACATGAGAGTGTATTCACGAGTGGGAGCAGGCAGGGATAATACAAAAAGGACATAGTCCAACAAATCACCAATTTGGCCAGTTAAGAAAAAGGATGGAAGTTATTGGCTGGTAATAGAGTTACAAAAAGTAAAGCAATACACCAGACCTCGGTCATATGTAATCCCAGGGTGCCAGAACAATAGGCAAGAATAAAACCTGAAAGAAAATGGTTTACAGTAATTGATTTAGCTTTCTTTGCCATTCCATTAGCTAAAAGGGACAGTACAAAATTTGCCTTCACATTTGAAAATAAACAGTATGTAATGACTAGATTACCACAAGGTTTTCAGAATATTCCAGTAATTTTCCATCAAATACTTAGGACCTTAATGGACAGACTAGAGAGTGATGATCAGGTAATACATTACATAAACTTCTTTAGTTATGTTAGGAACCTGGGTGGTAATTCCCAGATATACTCAGAATTAGTCCAAAATGACAAAAAATACACCGAACCCACAGACATTGCCAACATCCTAGCTGACAGGTTCAGCGCAAACTTCTCCCCCTCCCCACCAAAAGGGCAAATATCTATCCCAGCAGAGTGCTGCCCCCCTGACATCTCAGATGCTCAGGTAAGAGCCGCCCTCTCCAAAGCAAAAAACACAGCATCAATGGGACCAGACGGTGTCCCAGGCTGCATCCTACATGAACTCCAAGAAGAGCTAAACCCAAACATAAAACTACTGTTCAATCTCAGCCTTACTACAGGATATGTACCCAAAGAGTGGCATACAGCAACTGTGGTCCCTCTCCACAAAGGTGGTGCCTCAACGGATCCTGGAAACTATCGCCCCATAAGCCTGACTAGCTTGGTCTGCAAAGCTATAGAAAGGATCATCATGGACCTCATAAATAAAGATATTGGGGACCTAAAGACACTGGATCCTACCCAGTTCGGCTTTGTTAAGGGCAGATCCTGCCTCTTAAACCTGGTTGATTTCTTTGAAACAGTCACCAAGGCCATTGACGAGGGAAGGTGGTCCACACAGCCTACCTGGACCTTCCAAAAGCCTTCGATACAATACCCCACTCGGGCATTATTGATAAGCTCACCAGCTTAAATATAAACCCCTATGTCACTAGATGGGTTGCAAACTGGCTCAAGGACAGAACCCACATGGTTAGAATTGCTGGAGCCATGTCAGACTCCAAACCAGTTACAAGTGGCGTCCCACAAGGCTCAGTCCTGGGACCTCTCTTGTTTGGTATATATTTCTCGGAGGTACAGGCCAACACGGAAGGACTGTGGCTGACTAAGTTCGCAGATGACTGCAAACTGGGCACCATAATCGACTCTCCAGCTGACACAAGCATCCTCCAAAAGGGCCTCATAGAAACAGACAACTGGTGCCAGAGCCATGGCCTCAAGCTAAACGCCAAAAAGTGTATAGTCATCCCCTTTGGCAAAAACAAAGTGCCCACAATTTACCACATAGGTGGTAATCCATTAAGTACAGAAGAAGTAATTAGGGACCTGGGGACCCAAGTTGATAGTAATCTCTCATTTGACAACCACGTGGCCAAAGTGGTTAGAAAAACATTTTATATAGCCAACCTAATCATGAAGGGATTAACATCTAGATCAGGGGAGGTCATCGTGCCTCTTTACTCATCCCTCATCAGGCCCATAATTGAGTACAATGCCCCTTTTGGGATGTACCTTACCAGACACCTGCAGCAACTGGAAAGACCCAAAAAGTACCTCACCAAGAGGATCAAAGGGCTCAAACAGATGCCATATGCTGCCCGGTTAAAGAAACTCCAGCTCTACTCAGTGGCAAACCACCTGTTCAGAGGCGATCTGTGCCTGACGTATAAAGCCATGTCCAACCCGGAATTAATGGACATGCTGCACCTCAGAAAATCCAAATCCCATTGAGCTACACACTCGAGAGACTTGAACCTCAGCAATGAAATAAATAGGACATGCTGGAGGGACAGATTCATAACCCAGAGGCTCCCTTCACTCTGGAATAAAATCCCAGTCCAGGTTAGGCAGAGTCCCTCATTGACTCTCTTCAAGAGGAATCTTGATGAGTGGATGGGAGATCGTAGGTTTACCCCAGGTATCACTTCTGTGTCACTGTTAGACAGAGGCACAGTATACTAACCTCAAAAAAGGACATAGCAAAATTAATTTAAAATGGGTGGCGAAAGCCAAACACATTCTGGCTAGGCTTATAAATGCCCTAGGGCAGATAGCGTAGTATGAACCTATGAACCTATAAACTGCAATCTAATACAGTCAGAAACTGTGGTGCAACACCTGAAAATGGTGAAAAAACTTTTTAGAACCTTACAAGAAGCAGGATTTAAAGTAAACAAAGACAAAATACAATTGCTTTCTCAGGAAGTAAAATTTCTGGGAACAGTGATTTGACCCACATGATGAATCCCATGTAAGGAAAGGGTGAGGGAAATCTTGGAGTTGCCAAAATCTTTGACAATTCTGGATTTATACAAGTTTATGGGAATAATAAACTACAATTGGGAATTTATAGAGGACTACTCAGTGGCTGCTGCTCCACTTTATAAAATTCTGTTGGAACAAAAGGACAACAAACTCCTCAAATGGAGTCAAATTGAGGAAGAAGCATTAAAATGCTTAAATAATTGGCATAAGCTACTGAATTAATTGCACTGACAAACAAATTGCCATTCATAATACAGGCAGCAGCAGAAAAGGAGACACTGTCTGTAGTTTTGCTACAGTCATGGACATGTGGCTATACTCCCAGGAATGGAAAGGGTTTTATGATGAATTACATTCTGCAGTAAAAAAAATATACCTGTTGAGAAGGGATACCACCCATGTATCTAACAGCTATTGGCCATATATTGGGGGTTAAAAGAAACAGAGTATCTGACAATGCCCTCAACGGTGATGTTTCAAACCCCACATCAGACAATTAAACAACAACAGACAACACTAGAAAAGAAGTTGTTGACTGCAACTGAGCTGAAAATATAAGTATCTTGCTTTTTTTGATTATTTTTACAGATTACTGTTTTTAAAATTTAATATATATATATAGCACTTTGTCTATTCTGTATCTTTACAAATCCTTATCTGTTTAAAAAACTTGTGTCTCTAGTGCTTGCTGGCTGTAGGCTATTGTTTTAACTGAAGCATTTCCTCTGTGTAATTATCTTTTGGCTAGTGGGGGCTGGTTCCTTTGTGTTCTGAAAAGCTGTTTTGGTATTTAAGCCCTAACTTTGATAGGGTTTCTGTCTTTACACACAGTGCAGACTAGAAAAGAAGTTGTTGACTGCAACTGAGCTGAAAATACAAGTATCTTGCTTTTTTTTATTATTTTTACAGATTACTGTTTTTAAAATTTAATATATATATATATAGCACTTTGTCTATTCTGTATCTTTACAAATCCTTATCTGTTTAAAAAACTTGTGTCTCTAGTGCTTGCTGGCTGTAGGCTATTTTGTCCCACCCTCACTCCCTGTTGGTGGCTTGTTCTTATACTTGGTGGCTTTGCAGTTGCCCGCCCCTACTGTGACACTCCTCCCAGTCTAGTGTCATTAGCTCATTCTGCCTAATACAGAGAGAACATTTGATAAGGCCTTCTGTTCCTCCTTTTTCCCTTTCAAAAAGTAAAACAAAACTTTTTTTTTTTTTCTTTCGCCTGAATCTCCTTGTGTTCTGACTGTGCTTCTCAAACATTTTGGAATTATACAGTATATTTCAGAGCATTTATTATAACTGTAATAGCCTTAATATTGCTACAACTCAAGTGCTCTAGGTTGCATTGCATCTGAAGTGTTTGTGTGTTTTAGCTGCCTTTCTGTATATATAGACTTTTCTGTTTCTTTTACTAAATAAGCTCTGTAAAGTTGTTTTATTGCATTTCTGCCTTTATTTCTGAGTTTTTTTTGCACTTTTAAAGTTTGTTTTTGCTTAGTTTAATTGGTAGGCTACACACCTCTCGCGCTAGCCTAATTAAAGCATTTACTGTGTTTCTGTACCTAATTTCTGCTACTTTGTAAGAAAAAAAAAAAAATTCCTTGTTTCCTGCCTTTACTGAACTAGAATAGTCCAGTCTTCAGGTATTGCTGATCTCTGGGCTGTGTCATAGTTCCTGTGTTGCCCATATCCTTATTTGGATAGGAGGAAGCTTCTTTGTTCACCAGTGAGAGAGGGAGCTCTGAGCAGCCTATCTGTCCCTTGAGGAGTGGTTCCAGCCCAGTGACCTGTAGCTTATGGGCCGTTTTGGGCCATTTCCTATCTCTTTCTAACCCCTGCTTTAAAGCCAGCTTTAGCACTTTTTGCTTGTAATTTAAAGTTTGTCCTGTTTTTGCATTTACCTGTTGAGGCTACACACTCAAGCACGCTAGCCTGTGTCACATATTTACTGCATTTTCCTGCTATTTGTTGAAAAAAGAAAAAAAAAAAAAAAATTATTATCCTTGTTTCCTGTCTTTCCTGACCTAGAGTAGTCCAAATACAGGCTTTGCTGTATTCTGGACTTTGGAAATTCCTGTGTTGTCCATTTCCTTTCTTGGATAGAGGGAGGTTTCTTTGTTCACCAGTGGCAGTGGGGAACTTAGAGCAGCCTATCTATCCCTGGAGAAGTGTTCCCAGCACAAGAATCTGGTAGTCTATTGGCCATTTTGGACCAATTTCTAGCTCTTTCAAATCCCCCTGTATAAAACCCGCTTTGGCGAGGTTTTTCTTGGCTTATTACTACTCAGCCAAGCTCCTCGTGGTCCTGCAGAGTGGTGCTAGCAGCAGAGAGGCTAAAAGAGCGACTGCTAACCTGATAAAAGTGTTTTTCCTGCTACTACCTGGGCGACTGTCCGATCTAGCTAAACTGCAAATATTTCTGCTTCTTGAACTGTTTTAAACTGTCTAAAGTTGTTTTTGCACCTGCACTTTTAAAGTTTGTCCTGTTTGCTGTATTTACTTGTTGAGGCTACACACTCAAGTGCGCTAGCCTGTGTTACATATTTATTGCAATTTCCTGCTGTTTGTTGCAAAAAAGAAAAAAAAAAGTTATCCTTGTTTCCCATCTTTCCTGACCTAGAGTAGTCCAAATACAGGCTTTACTGTATTCTGGACTTTTGGAAAGTTCCTGTGTTGCCATTTCCTTTCTTGGATAGAGGGAGGCTTCTTTGTTCACTAGTGGCAGTGGGGAGCTTGGAGCAGGCTATCTGTCCCTGGAGGAGTGTTCCCAGCACAGGAATCTGGTAGTCTGTTGGCTGTTTTGGGCCAATTTCTAGCTCTTTCAAGTCCACCTGTATAAAACTCACTGTAGCTTCATCGGCGCCGCTTATTTGGGTTTGAGCCTTGGAACTGATCTAGTTCTCATAATAAACACCCTATTCCTATGCTAAAGCCTAGCACTTGCTCACTAAAGCAATTATATAAGTCAGCACTAAAAAATTAAAAGCACTACACCCTCACAAGCTCCCTTTGTGTAACTTTTTCCCCATTGTCCTTTTTTTCAATTATAAAGGAATTCCCAATACTATTCTAGCTTGTCCAAAGGTCAGTTGTCAATCTCCTCTCTGGTCCAGCTGGTGAACCTGGGAATCTTGAGGCAATGTTACAACTGCCTAATGTACACAGACAACCCTCTCCTCCTCCCAACAAATTCCAACACATGTGAGAGATGCAACCATATAGCCAAACTGGAGGCTAAGCTCTCTCAACTCAGTACTGGTGTAACCAGTCAGGAGGAGAAGGAAACCACACTCACTACAATTCCAGTCTCACATAGACCTACCACGACAGCAAACCAAACACATAAACACACAAAAACATACTTGGGCTCTAAATAAAAATCTGCCTAAGCAGCAAAGACCTCCAAAGCAGACACCCAAGCAACCGCTACCCCAAAACAAAACACACAACGCATAGCTCACAAAGCCAGTGTGCGAACAGTCACAGCCCTTAAGGCTAAACAACACACCTGATACACTTGTAATAGGTGACTCTATCATCAGGCACACTGACGCCCCGCTCACCAGGCTGAACAAGGAGAAGGTCACGGTGAGCTGCCTATCGGGTGCTAGGATCCGCCACATAACACAAGCACTCAGGTCACTCCAAGGCAAGTACAAATATGACTCGGTCATTGTCCATGCTGGTGTGAATGACCTGAGACGCCCTCCCTGGACTACATGAAAAGAGACATAGAGGAGCTCTCTGGGCATGTAGCCCAGGCGTATGACCCTGACCTTGAGTAGCATCTTACCCTCACCAAGAATGATGCCACAGTATGAAGACAAGATTATCAATTTCAACAATTGGCTTAAGTATTGGTGTCATTCAAAGGGGATCCAATGCCTGTCAGCCTGGGATGACATGCTCGACAAGCCACGATGCTTCGCTAGGGACGGCTTGCACCTGTCACCCCTGGGCTGGATATTGGCAAAGGCTCTTGCTACCCCCATAGTGCCTTTTTAGACAAGGCTCAAAAGACAAACCCACCTCCATAGGTATCACAAGGGATAAGAAACTAAGAGTAATGCTACTCAATGCCAGAAGTCTAAACCTCAAGATGCCTTTTTCGAAACTCTCCTTAGCATGGAGAACATCGATATCTGTGCAGTAACAGAAACCTGGTTCAAGGCTCGAGAGCACCCCAGCACTCCAGGTTATACCTCATACCATGCTTTCGGCCCCAAAACTTGGACCGAACCACAAAAGGAGGGAGGATCAATATTAGTCAAAGATACCCACACCTCCAGGTTGGTGGCACACAAGCATCAGAGACTATCCATGTGCAACTAACAGTGGGTAAAACTGCCTTCCAGTTTATAGCCTGCTACAGACCACCCTCCCAAACCCAGGAACCCCACTCGGCCTTCCTGAGAACACTGGAAAACATGAAGGTCTCTCCAAACACCATTATATTGGGTGACTTCAACTACCCAACCATAGACTGGGAGCATTACTCTAGCTCCAACACCCTAGCCCAAAGGTTCCTAGAATTTATAAACTCAAATGCTATGGAACAACTTGTTACCACTCCCACAAGAGGAAAACATACTGGACCTGATCATCACCAACATGGGGACTCTATGCTCCAGACCAGAAGTGTATCCCTCACTGGTAAGATCAGACCATAAACTAATCTCACTGGATATTCACATCCCGACCCCACCCCATGCCCAGAAAACCACAGTGAAAAACTTCTCTAAAGCAAATTTCACACTCCTCAAAACCAAGGTGGAATCCTTCAAAGCCCCGGGCCTCTGGATAAGACCACAAAATCCTTTATAAACGCATTCTATGAACACCTTCAGGAATGCATGGATCATGCAATCCCAAATAAAACCAAGACCCAATCCTCCAAAGGCAGGCGTCCTGTCTGGTGGACCCCAGCCATAAACAAACTATACAATAGAAGGAGGAAGCTACTACATGACAGAGCAAAATCCCAAAAGGGAAGGCATCTCTGATCAGTATTAGCAAAAACTACGGGCACTCATAAAATCGTCTAAGGCCAGCTTCGAGAGAAAAATTGCACAGGACACTAAGGATAATCACAAGGCTTTCTTTAGTTATGTTAGGAACCTGGGTGGGAATTCCCAGATATGCTCAGAATTGGTCCAAAATGACAAAAATACACCAAACCCACAGACATTGCCAACATCCTAGCTGACAGGTTCAGGCAAACTTCTCTCCCTCCCCACCAAAGGGCTAATATCTATCCCGGCAGAGTGCGGCTACCCTGACATCTCAGATGCTCAGGTGAGAGCTGCCCGCTCGAAAGCAAGAAACACAGCATCAATGAGCCCAGACGGTGTCCTGCGTCCTACATGAACTCCAAGAAGAGCTAAACCCAAACCTAAAACTACTGTTCAATCTCAGCCTTACTACAGGATATGTACCCAAAGAGTGGCGACAGCAACAGTGGTCCCTCTCCACAAAGGTGGTGCCTCAACGGATCCTGGAAACTATCGCCCCATAAGTCTCACTAGCTTGGTCTGCAAAGCTACGGAAAGGATCATCATGGACCTTATAAATAAAGATATTGGGGACCTACAGACACTGGATCCTACCCAGTTCGGCTTTGTTAAGGGCAGATCCTGCCTCTTAAACCTGGTCAATTTCTTTGAAACAGTCACCAAGGCCATTGACGAGGGAAGGTGGTCCACACAGCCTACCTGGACCTCGCAAAGCCTCGCAAAGCCTCGATACAATACCCCACTCGGGCATTATAGATAAGCTCACCAGCTTAAATATAAACCCTATGTCACTAGATGGGTTGCAAACTGGCTCAAGGACAGAACCCACATGGTTAGAATAGCTGGAGCCATGTCAGACTCCAAACCAGTTACAAGTGGCGTCCCACAAGGCTCAGTCTTGGGACCTCTCTGTTAGGTGTCGGTATATATTTCTCGGAGGTACAGGCCAACATGGAAGGACTGTGGCTGACCAAGTTCGCAGATGACTGCAAACTGGGCACCATAATAGACTCTCCAGCTGACACAAGCATCCTCCAAAAGGGCCTCATAGAAACAGACAACTGGTGCCAGAGCCATGGCCTCAAGCTAAATGCCTAAAAGTGTATAGTCATTCCCTTTGGCAAAAACAAAGTGCCCACAAATTACCACATAGGTGGTAATTCATTAAGTACAGAAGAAGTAATTAGGGACCTGGGGACCCAAGTTGATAGCAATCTCTCATTTGACAACCACGTGGCCAAAGTGGTTAGAAAAACATTTTATATAGCCCACCTAATCATGAAGGGATTCACATCTAGATCAGGGGAGGTCATCGTGCCTCTTTACTCATCCCTCATCAGGCCCATAATTGAGTACAATGCCCCTTTTGGGATGTACCTTACCAGACACCTGCAGCAACTGGAAAGACCCCAAAAGTACCTCACCAAGAGGATCAAGGGGCTCAAACAGATGCCGTATGCTGTCCGGTTAAAGAAACTCCAGCTCTACTCAGTGGCATACCGCCTGCTCAGAGGCGATCTGTGCCTGACTTATAAAGCCATGTCCAGCCCGGAATTAATGGACATGCTGCACCTCAGAAAATCCAAATCCCCGAGCACGCTATCGAGGGACTTAAACCTCAGCACTGAAATAAATAGGACATGCTGGAGGGACAGATTCATAACCCAGAGGCTCCCTTCACTCTGGAATAAAATCCCAGTCCAGGTTAGGCAGAGTCCCTCATTGACTCTCTTCAAGAGGAATCTTGATGAGTGGATGGGAGATCGTAGGTTTACCCCGGGTATCACTTCTGTGTCACTGTTAGACAGAAGCGCAGTATACTATCCTCGAAAACGGGCATAGCAAAATTAATTTAAAATGGGTGGCGAAAGCCATACACATTCTGGCTAGGCTTATAAATGCCCTAGGGCAGATAGCCTAGTATGAACCTATGAACCTATGAACCTATAAAGTGTTACTTAGTTCAGCAGAACTAAACAAAGTCACAGAGGGTGTCCACCAGACAGTGTTCTCAAAATGGCTGGTGACATTCAGCACAAAAAGTGTGTCAATACACACAGGTGACAAGTATTACATATCCAATTTTATAAGGTATGAAGTAAAACCAGAAGACTGTATGTCAGTTCTGGAAAATCCAGATAAATCTCAGCTAAAAGTGGATCATGATCATTACTTCCCCACCATCTATGTGGACGGTGCACGGTTTTGGAAAAATGGGAAATATTACACAGGTTTTTTGGTAGTAACTATGGAAAAGTGGCAAAAACCAAACTTGGTAAAACCACCAGCATACATGTCAGCCCAAAGAGCTGAATTGGAAGGCATAAAATATGTCTTAGGGCACTTCAAACCAGTATACATCTACAGTGACAGCTCATATGTGGTAAATTCTCTATGTCTGCACATGGCCATGTGGGCTAGGAGGGGTTTCATTGACAGTGCAGGAAAGCCATTAAAACAAGCTAACATTCTCAAAGACATCTGGTTTTGTATGGAAAAACACAATCTTAAAGGACAGTTCAATATTTTAAAAATCAGAGCACATCAGCGTGCAAATAACATTGACACACAGGGAAATGCTCGGGCAGATGCCAAAGCAAAGGAAGCAGCAGAAAAAAGGGGAACCTTTATATCCAAAAGTGACAGAAGGGGAACTACAATTCTCTGAGGTAAAATCCATTGACACACATTTATTAGTAGATGAGGATTTGTCAAAAAAAAAAAAACAGGATTACCAGAAGAAATACAACAATGTATGTTAGACAGAAATGGAGATGATAGGGAATACTACATGTACAAAACACAAAATGAACTAATGGACCCTTACCATATCATTGTACCAGCTAGGAAAACAATTAGTTAACTGCAATCATCAAATTTTAGGACACATAGGGGCAGAAAAAGTTTGGCAAATGGTGAAGCAAAAGTACTGGAATCTGAATTTGAAAAAGTGTGCAAGGTAGTACATGATGAATGTTTGATATGTCTACAGACAAATGGAGGGACAAAAAAACACAGTTACATCAAGTACCAGTGGCGGATGGACTTTGGCATGTGATACAAATACATTATGCAAGACCATTATCTCCAGTGAAGGGAGGGTACAGATATCTACAGGTGGTAGTGGAGATTAAACAATTGTCCCCAGACACCTATGAATTGTTATATTTATTTATGTCACACGGGGGGGGGTGTTATAGTGTCCATAACACACCCCCTGTACTGTCAGAGTACAATACAGCATGGAAATTAAATGTCCTAATGTGATTTCCCCTTTTTATTTATTTATTTATTTTCAAATTTAAGCATAGCTGAGCATGTTTGCATGGTGCGGCACATTGCTCAGCAGTGCTTAAACCAAATGAAAAGCTATATAGAAATGTAAAACTGAAATCTTCACAGCCAAGTTAGCTGAATGGTTAGAGTCATGGCTCCATGTGCAGTAGATGCATGGTTTGAATACCAAGGCAGGCCATTCAGCTTTTACATCAGAAAGCATTTCTATTTATATGTCTATTTTTTTCCCTAGTTATTGATATTTGTCAACCAGGTTAGTGCAGCTGGTCCAGAATCCCATTGTCAGTGGATATATGAGGTGAAAACCCCCAGTTAAACACAATTTTCCAATACAGTTCAGTCACACACCAAGGTACAGTAACTAAAGCAAAATACAAACACATAACAATAAAGTATCAATAATGAGTAATTAATGTCAATATCCATTTATGCTATCATGTAGAACTCTTGTTTCCCCTTAGCTAAACCATGCTAAGCAGTGCTGAGCCAAGCTAAGCAATGCTTAAACAGGACCTGTCTAAGCAATACATAGCAATGCTTAGCTTTGCTTAGAAGGTTTGAGCATTGCTAAGCAGTCTCATTCTAAGCAGTCCTCAGCTGAGACACTTTAAGCACTGCTCAACTAAGCTTAGTGGGTTTATGCACTGCTAAGCAGAGCTTAGCATTTTTAAAAATGGTCCAATGGTGGCAAAGGGTGGGAAAATAGCCTTATTTAAACTGCACAGGTGGGAATACAGGCAAAACTTGTTGGAGTTTGACCCATGCAGGAACTATGGCAGGAGCTGGAGAGGGAGCACCCTTCTGGGTGCAACACTGGGGTATTTTGGAGTCTGGGGTCATGGCTGGGCTCCTTGTTGGACACCATGATGACAGACTGCTACAGGGCCAGTACCAGGGCTCTCAATGCAAGTCTGAGGCCTGGGGCCATCTGGCATGTGACCTCACCAGTACCACTAGAATCCCCGCACTGGTGAGCAGGTGCTTCATCATTATGATGACCTGAAGCAGAGATAGGAGGTGCTCTTGGTCCAATGGATCCAAGATGCTCAGGACAGGAATGCCCCAGTAGTTTGTAAGTATTTGAACCATTGCTTTACCAAATTCTAGCATGAATATGTGATAGACAGGTATGCTTAATGGTGTTTTTCCCCTACAGCTGCAGAGGAGAGGACTCACAATGTGAAGGCCCACGCTGCTGACAGTGTTGTGAGTGCAGCTCTATCTTGCAATATATAGTGCAATAAATAAGAAAGAGTATACATTGTTTACTGCCATTAGGTATAGTGTGTTCTGAGTGTACTGCAATAAAATTTGTTCCAGGCCCACATTGATATAAGTGAGTAATGGCAGGTAATGTGCAGTACAGATTAAGGCATCAAACAAGCTATTATTGATGAAAGAAAGCTAATACTGTAGTAATACTCTGTAGGAATGACATAAGTATATACTGTAATAATACTAAGCATCTTGTAAAAATGTACACTATGATTGAAACCGTGAAGGTGATAACTGACATTCATTCATCATCTACAGGATATCTAGTACAACTGCATTCAGACCTTTGAATTTAATAAACCACTGTGTCATGTCACCCTCAATAAAGTTATTCCCACCAACTGTTGTGTTTATTCTGGTCTGTTGTTGAAGAAATACAATTGTACAGGTGCTCTGCAGCAAATATGGTTATGACACCATGAACTGAGTGAAGTTTTACTGATAAAGAAGTGTTTTACTAAAGTGTAGATGTGGAGCTGTAAAGCAAGATACAATGAAGTTTGATATATGTTCTGCACTAAGATCTGAACCTTGAATAGTAATGTGTAATGTAGTATAGTGTGGTCCCCTCAGGACTGTCTTCTATTAACTTTTGCATTTCAGCTCTACATATTCCTGAATGTAGGTACGCTGATGCAGGCAAGTATGAGACTGTAATAACTGGAGACTGCAAATATACAATGTGCAAATGTTTATTGGTCAGGTATGCAACCCAACACCCTGCTATGGTCTATACAGATCACACATATTCACATCCACTAGGGGTTAAATGTGTACACCTGCATTCCAAGTATTAATACACAGTTCACCAACTATCTCTGTTATGAATGAATCTCATGCATGTATGTGCAACTGTCACTGCAGTCTTCTGTGACACTCTACTGATATTATCAGGACAGACTTTGTAGCCAAGTGAGTTTTAGACAGAAATCAGTCAAGCATCCCATAACAGTGGCCCAGTAGCTCAGTGTGATAAGGAATAGATACGTTGTTCATTTTTGCACACACAGACCAGGGTTTGAATCCAGGGACTGGAACTAACATATATTTATAGTTACAGACAAGTAGTCTTGCCTATTTATAGAAGCTGTCATGCACTTGTAACAGATATTTTCTCAACAGGGCTTACAGGTAAAGAAATATTTGTACTAGCCGTATGAAGGGTATACTAATAAACAGTGTCCAGATGTACTAGTGTGTAAACAGCAGTTCTCAGCAAGTTGATAGCACTCCATTTAATAAAATGTCAGGCAGTAGAGTAGTATTCCAACTGAATTAGACAACTGAAATGTTCTACTGTTGGTATGGTTGTATGCAAGTTATCTGGTGAATGTGTGCTGATAGTCCAAACCCATGCCTACAAACTACAGCAGGTTAGGTATATACACCATGCACTGTGCCTGATTCATGTCTCTCAAGTGTCACGCTGTCATGGCTACTAATCACTGTTGCCATTAACCTTGGACACAGATATAATTCCAATTGAAGTATGCCAGTAGCACACTCACACAACATCAGTGCAGGGTCCACTTTATTACTCATATATGTTAGCCTGATATGTACAAGTCCCCTGTAGTTATGTACCTATAGTTCTTACAGCTAGGTCCATACCATTCCATGTCAACAGCTTGAGAAGTATGTGCATGCTAAAGAAGCTTTAGGGCATATGTAGATGTAAAGTAAGGGCAGACCTGTAGAGTATTGAGCAGTACTGCTGTGAAAAATATATCATATACAGTTGTTAATGGAATGTTTTTCCTCTCCCCCCACCCCTTAACTGCACCACAAATCATTATTGTTATACTACGGGTAAAGTTTCATTTCCATGTATATTGTTCTGAAAAATTTATGTTGGGCCTTGTGTTGTATTATGGTTCATATATTTCAATGGTTGCATATTAACAAACCTTGTTGAAATTACACTGTTCTTGGCCTGTTGCCATAACTGTTTCTGGCATGATGTTACAATAATGACTGCTATTCCATTTATACATGTGTTCTGTTTGCTATGTAATTCTATTGTTCTGGGTTAATTGGAACACCCAAGCATGCTGTTATAACTAACGTTGAAATGTTTTGTTCATGACTAACCAATATACTTTGACAAACCTGAACACCATAGCACATTTGGGTAGGCAGATCACAGTGTATCTGCCTGTCCCACCTCATCTGGCTGTGGCACTGGGTCCCAGCATGTCTGGGATCAAACCTGGAGCTGCCTCCTTTGCTGGTACTGCACCACCCTCAGGTGGAACTGCTTCATGGGACAGGGACCACCCCCCAGGTGCAGGCATGGAGAGGACTCTGTCACCCGACAACAGTTCTGAGGTATGGTGTGCAGGGTCATCCAGCGGGACTTGGATGACTGTCTGCACCAGACAGAGGGCAGACTGGTGCACCTCGAGAAGAAGGCTGGCCCCAGTGCCCAGCCCCAGCACAGCCACCTTCTGGGCCATGAAGGGGCAGTGGTGACTGCCCATGTGCAGGGACCTCAGTCCCACTGTTTCCATCTGGGGGCACTTGGTCCTCAAATTCTCCACCACGTTCCCTATCCAAGGTGTTTACCCCCCTCATGTGTCATATACCACTCCTGTAGGTTCTCTTGTCTGTCTTGTCTCTCTGCAAAAGCAACCTCTCCTACCCAACTTACCTCCCCAAATTTACCTACAACCCTTCCCCAACATCCCACTCAAACCTTAGAATAAAAAAAATAAAAAAAGGGCACCCGTCCCAAAAAAAAAATGTCCCATACATAGCTCTGCAGTTTGCCCCATGTACACTGACAATCAATTTCCCCATGAATTAATCAACAAATTTATGTTGCCAACACCCCTCCCTGTGGGGTGTAAGGCTCTAAATTTCAAATTGTCCACATCATGCACAGCTGTTTCTGCACAAGAAATGGAGAGCTATGGTCCTTTCCTACACCTGTCCTGCACATCCCTAGCTGCATTTCATAATGTTTTTCCTCATGTTTGCCCCCATTTCACCACTTTCCTATCACCCCTTTTTTCTTTTCTTGTTTTGGAAATAGTGTGAGTTGAAGTGAGAGTAAGCACTGCTTGCCATTACAGTGTGTCATGCAAACCTGCCTGAAACTGCTTTAATCACTCTATCTCATTCAGACTCTGTTCTGCCCAGCAACAAAATTAACCAGCCCCGGCAAGCCTCAAACCCAGGGCCCTATGCATTAGAGTCAGAGCAATGTACCACTAGGCCAAATCAGCTCTGGGGATTTAAAACTGCTTTTGGAAATATATCATGCAGTACTGTCATGTAACAGTAGGGAAAAAGACACCACTGCCAAGTATTGAACCCAGGACCTTGTGCACTACAGTGAAAGCAACTCACCACTAGGCCAAACTAGCTCTGGGGAATTAATACTGCTTTTGTAAATGTATCATGCAGTAGTCATGTAACAAGACCATGTGCACTAGATTCAAAGCAATGCACCACTAGGCCAAACCAGTTCTAGGGAATTAATGCATTTTTTTCTAAATATATCATGCAGTACAGTGACGTAACATTAGGGAAAAAAGATACTACTGCCAAGTATTGTACCCAGGACCTTGTCAACTACAACACAGTGTATTATACCAGTAGGCCAACTGAGTTCTGAAGGACAAGTTGTTAATACAAACATATCTTGATTGCCACAGTGTATGTTTTCTAGGGTTACCACATGTCCTACTTTGTGAAGGACAGTCTGTCTTTGGGCAGTTGTGTCCTGTCAAAAAATTGACAAAATGTCTAATGTCCTTAGAGATTAGGACAAAAGTTATTCCTATATGTTATGTAATACTTGCATAAAACATTTATTTTGTATCTGAAACACCTAAATGTTATCAGAAACAGAATAAGCAACTAAAATGCTACAAGAAGAAGCTTTTAATTAGGCAAAAAAGTTAACTTTTGTCCTTTGTACTGGCTGTGGGTATGTTTTGGCCAGCAAAATCTGACATTTGTACCAAAAATGTCCCAGTTTGGACATTTGAAAAGGTACCAACCCTAACTTGGGCCTCTGATGCAGACAACAAACCAGTACACAGACAAATAAATGCTGCTGCTGGATGTACAGGAGGCTTACAATATCAGGTACAGCTGACAACTGCACAGACTGTTCATAGGTTCATAGGTTCATACTAGGCTATCTGCCCTAGGGCATTTATAAGCCTAGCCAGAGTGTGTATGGCTTTCGCCACCCATATTAAATTAATTTTGCTATGCCCTTTTTTCAAAGTTAGTATACTGTGCCTCTGTCTAACAGTGACACAGAAGTGATACCCGGGGTAAACCTACGATCTCCCATCCACTCATCAAGATTCCTCTTGAAGAAAGTCAATGAGGGACTCTGCCTAACCTGGACTGGGATTTTATTCCAGAGTGAAGGGAGCCTCTTGGTTATGAATCTGTCCCTCCAGCATGTCCTATTTATTTTAGTGCTGAGGTTCAAGTCCCTCGAGCGCGTAGCTCAATGGGATTTGGATTTTCTGAGGTGCAGCATGTCCATTAATTCCGGGTTGGACATGGCTTTATACGTCAGGCACAGATCGCCTCTGAGCAGGTGGTATGCCACTGAGTATAGCTGGAGTTTCTTTATCCGGGCAGCATACGGCATCTGTTTGAGCCCCTTGATCCTCTTCGTGAGGTACTTTTGGGGTCTTTCCAGTTTCTGCAGGTGACTGGTAAGGTACATCCCAAAAGGGGCATTGTACTCAATTATGGGCCTGATGAGGGATGAGTAAAGAGGCACGATGACCTCCCCTGATCTAGATGTTAATCCCATCATGATTAGGTGGGCTATATAAAATGTTTTTCTAACCACTTTGGCCACGTGGTTGTCAAATGAGAGATTGCTATCAACTTGGGTCCCCAGGTCCCTAATTACTTATTCTGTACTTAATGGATTACCACCTATGTGGTAATTTGTGGGCACTTTGTTTTGCCAAAGGGATGACTATACACTTTTTGGCATTTAGCTTGAGGCCATGGCTCTGGCACCAGTTGTCTGTTTCTATGAGGCCCTTTTGGAGGATGTTTGTGTCAGCTGGAGAGTCTATTATGGCGCCCAGTTTGCAGTCATCTGCGAACTTGGTCAGCCACAGTCCTTCCATGTTGGCCTGTACCTCCGAGAAATATATACCGAACAAGAGAGGTCCCAGGACTGAGCCTTGTGGGATGCCACTTGTAACTGGTTTGGAGTCTGACATGGCTCCAGCTATTCTAACCATGTGGGTTCTGTCCTTGATCCAGTTTGCAACCCATCTAGTGACATAGGGGTTTATATTTAAGCTGGTGAGCTTATCTATAATGCCCGAGTGGGGTATTGTATCAAAGGCTTTTGCGAGGTCCAGGTAGGCTGTGTGGACCACCTTCCCCTTGTCAATGGCCTTGGTGACTGTTTCAAAGAAATCGACCAGGTTCAAGAGGCAGGATCTGCCCTTAACAAAGCCGAACTGGATAGGATCCAGGGTCTGCAGGTCCCCAATATCTTTATTTATAAGGTCCATGATGATCCTTTCCATAGCTTTGCAAACCAAGCTAGTGAGACTTATGGGGCGATAGTTTCCAGGATCCATTGAGGCACCACCATTGTGGAGAGGGACCACTGTTGCTGTACGCCACTCTTTGGGTACATATCATGTAGTAAGGCTGAGATTGAACAATAGTTTTATGTTTGGGTTTAGCTCTTCTTGGAGTTCATGTAGGCTGCAGCCCGGGACACCGTCTGGTCCCATTGATGCTGTGTTTCTTGCTTTGGAGAGGGCAGCTCTTACCTGAGCATCTGAGATGTCAGGGGGGCAGCACTCTGCTGGGATAAATATTAGCCCTTTTGGGGGGGGGGGGGGAGTTTGCGCTGAACCTGTCAGCTAGGATGTTGGCAATGTCTGTGGGTTCGGTGTATTTTTTGTCATTTTGGACTAATTCTGAGCATATCTGGGAATTCCTACCCAGGTTCCTAACATAACTAAAGAAAGCCTTGTGATTATCCTTAGTGTCCTGTGCAATTTTTCTCTCGAAGCTGGCCTTAGACGATTTTATGAGTGCCTGTAGTTTTTTGCTAATACTGATCAGAGATGCCTTCCCTTTTTGGGATTTTGCTCTATCATGTAGTAGCTTCCTCCTTCTATTGTATAGTTTGTTTATGGCTGGGGTCCACCAGACAGGACATCTGCCTTTGGAGGATTGGGTCTTGGTTTTATTTGGGATTGCATGATCCATGCATTCCTGAAGGTGTTCATAGAATGTGTTTATAAAGGATTTTGCGGTCTGGGCCATATTATCCACAGGCCCGGGGGCTTTGAAGGATTCCACCTTGGTTTTGAGGAGTGTGAAATTTGCTTTAGAGAAGTTTTTCACTGTGGTTTTCTGGGCATGGGGTGGGGTCAGGATGTGAATATCCAGTGAGATTAGTTTATGGTCTGATCTTACCAGTGAGGGATACACTTCTGGTCTGGAACATAGAGTCCCATGTTGGTGATGATCAGGTCCAGTATGTTTTCCCCTCTTGTGGAGTGGTAACAAGTTGTTCCATAGCATTTGAGTTTATAAATTCTAGGAACCTTTGGGCTAGGGTGTTGGAGCTAGAGTAATGCTCCCAGTCTATGGTTGGGTAGTTGAAGTCACCCAATATAATGGTGTTTGGAGAGACCTTCATATTTTCCAGTGTTCTCAGGAAGGCCGAGTGGGGTTCCTGGGTTTGGGAGGGTGGTCTGTAGCAGGCTATAAACTGGAAGGCAGTTTTACCCACTGTTAGTTGCACATGGATAGTCTCTGATGCTTCATGCTGTGCCACCAACCTGGAGGTGTGGGTATCTTTGTGAATATTGATACTCCCCCTCCTTTTGTGGTTCGGTCCAAGTTTTGGGGAGAAAAGCATGGTATGAGGTATAACCTGGTAGTGCTGGGGTACTCTCGAGAGCCTTGAACCAGGCTTCTGTTAATGCACAGATATCGATGTTCTCCATGCTAAGGAGAGTTTCGAGTGCATCTTGAGGTTTAGACTTCTGGCGTTGAGTAGCATTACTCTTAGTTTCTTATCCCTTGTGATACCTATGGAGGTGGGTTTGTCTTTTGAGCCTTGCCTAAAAAGGCACTATGGGGGTAGCAAGAGCCTTTGCCAATATCCGAAAGCCCAAGGGTGACAGGTGCAAGCCGTCCCTAGCGAAGCATCATGGCTTGTCGAGCATGTCATCCCAGGCTGACAGGCATTGGATCCCCTTTGAATGACACCAATACTTAAGCCAATTGTTGAAATTGATAATCTTGTCTTCATACTGTGGCATCATTCTTGGTGAGGGTAAGATGCTACTCAAGGTCAGGGTCATACCGGCCTGGGCTACATGCTCAGAGAGCTCCTCTATGTCTCTTTTCATGTAGTCCAGGGAGGTACATCTCAGGTCATTCACACCAGCATGGACAATGACTGAGTCATATTTGTACTTGCCTTGGAGTGACCTGAGTGCGGATCCTAGTGCCCGACAGGCAGCTCACCATGACCTTCTCCTTGTTCAGCCTGGTGAGTGGGACGTCAGTGTGCCTGATGATAGAGTCACCTATTACAAGTGTATCAGGTGTGTTGTTTAGCCTTAAGGGCTGTGACTGTTCGGCACACTGGCTTTGTGAGCTATGTGTTGCACGTGTTTTGTTTTGGGGTAGCGGTTGCTTGGGTGTCTGCTTTGGAGGTCTCTGCTGCTTAGGCAGATTTTTATTTAGAGCCTCCAAGTATGTCTTTGTGTGTTTATGTGTTTGGTTTGCTGTCGTGGTAGGTCTGTGTGAGACTGGAATTGTAGTGAGTGTGGTTTCCTTCTCCTCCTGACTGGTTACACCAGTACTGAGTTGAGAGAGCTTAGCCTCCAGTTTGGCTATATGGTTGCATCTCTCACATGTGTTGGAATTTGTTGGGAGGAGGAAAGGGTTGTCTGTGTACATGAGGCAGTTGTAACATTGCCTCAAGATTCCCAGATTCACCAGCTGGACTGGAGAGGAGATTGACAACTGACCTTTGGACATGCTAGAATAGTATTGGGAATTTCTTTATAATTGAAAAAAAATGGCCAATGGGAGCAAGGTACTCAGGGGAGTTTGTGAGGGTGTAGTGCTTTTAATTTTTAGTGCTGACTTATATAATTGCTTTAGTGAGCAAGTGCCAGGTAACTTAAATGCAAAAATGACAAACAGTAACTTTCTTTCAAGTGAAACAAGGAAATAAGTAGAGTAAGCAATGCAGATATCACTAGGGATCCACAGAAGCACTGAAAAGCTGTGTTTTAGGTGGAATTAGCTTTTCAGGGAAATAACAAGCATACAAACAAAACTAGATTCAGCAGGCCTGGATCTAGTCTATGCTACAGCAAACAAGGTGTACCAATTTACGGTAAGAAATTGTTCAAATATGCAGACACTGTAAGCCTTTAACCAGAAATTCCCAGCTCAGAAGGGCAGAGTCCAGCCTCTTCTCCCACAAGAGTGCAGACCATGAACCTTCTTAATGTAAAATAACTGGCCTGAAGCCCTGGTGCTTAAACCAGAACTAATACACTTTTAGAATAACAGACACTGAGCCCTCAATCAGCAGTTCCCAACTTAGAAGGATGTAAGCTACCTGTCCTGCCACCACAGTGCAGCCCATAGACCTTCCTAATGTAAAACAACTGGTCTAAAGCCCAAGTGCTTAAACTAAAAGGCTTAGAATAAGTTACACCAAGCAGTAATAAATACAATTGAGTACTTTTAAGATGACGCAAAAGCAAAATAAAGTAGGAAAAAACACAAATACAGTAAAAACAGATAATTTTTTTTTTTTTTTGTTAAGTGGAAAGAGAGAAAGGAGTAGCCAAAACTAAGCTGATTGGCCTTCTCAAATGTTCTCCCTGTACTGGGTAGAATGAGGTAATGACACTAGACTGGGAGGAGGGTCCCAGATCAAATTTACACTAGGGGCGGGCAACTGCAAAGCCACCAACTATAAAAACACTATAACAGCAGGGAGGGTGGGAAACAAACTGCAGAAATGTTTCACAGCTGAAAAGCAGCAGTGAGCCTTTAAATGAAAGTTTTAAACAGCTAAAGGAGCCTCTAGAAAAAAGAGTTTACTGTAACCAGTTATCAGAAACAAACAACCCAACAGATGCTTAATAAAGGTGGACAATTTCCAGTTAATACCTCACACACAGTGAAACTAGCTAGAAAAATACACAGTACACAAAGTGCTATAAATAACAAAGAAATAAAGAACAAAATAAACAAAAAAACAGGATACTTAATGTCATATATTATAGCTCCGAGTTTCCTCAGTGTCCTTCCTTCGATCAGTTCACTGTGAAATGGCAGAGCATTCACAACTGAACTTCTTAGGTAACAGAAAGTTGAAACCTGAGACAGCTTTTAAGAAAGAAATCTCAAAAGAACCAATGAGGTGCTTAGTCTAAGCTGTAGTCCAGGTGACCTCAGTCAGCCAATGACCTCAAACAATTCTCTCTCACAGAAATGCCTGATGGCTTTGGCCAAACCAATGTCTCTGAATATGTGCTCAGACACACAGCCTCCACAAACACTAGGCCCAAATACAAGCCTGAATATAGAAATGCTACAAATATTCCCACTACTTAGAACAAACTGCAGAAATGTTTCACAGCTGAAAAGCAGCAGTGAGCCTTTAAATGAAAGTTTTAAACAGCTAAAGGAGCCTCTAGAAAAAAAGAGTTTATTGTAACCAGTTATCAGAAACAAACAACCCAACAGATGCTTAATAAAGGTGGACAATTTCCAGTTAATACCTCACACACAGTGAAACTAGCTAGAAAAATACACAGTACACAAAGTGCTATAAATAACAAAGAAATAAAGAACAAAATAAACAAAAAACAGGATACTTAATGTCATATATTATAGCTCCGAGTTTCCTCAGTGTCCTTCCTTCGATCAGTTCACTGTGAAATGGCAGAGCATTCACAACTGAACTTCTTAGGTAACAGAAAGTTGAAACCTGAGCCAGCTTTTAAGAAAGAAATCTTAAAAGAACCAATGAGGTGCTTAGTCTAAGCTGTAGTCCAGGTGATCTCAGTCAGCCAATGACCTCAAAGAATTCTCTCTCACAGAAATGCCTGATGGCTTTGGCCAAACCAATGTCTCTGAATATGTGCTCAGACACACAGCCTCCACAAACACTAGGCCCAAATACAAGCCTGAATATAGAAATGCTACAAATATCCCCACTACTTAGAACAAACTGCAGAAATGTTTCACAGCTGAAAAGCAGCAGTGAGCCTTTAAATGAAAGTTTTAAACAGCTAAAGGAGCCTCTAGAAAAAAAGAGTTTACTGTAACCAGTTATCAGAAACAAACAACCCAACAGATGCTTAATAAAGGTGGACAATTTCAAGTTAATACCTCATAAAGGTGGACAATTTCCAGTTAATACCTCATGCTGAAGGAACACAGTTCTGCACCCTACCTATGGCAGGGTTGCCATAAAACCTATTTGCTGTGCTGACATACTGGCAATGCAGTGCACAGTGGGGTTACAAACCATAACAGACAGCTCAGTGTCCCATGTTATACCCATCTGAACACATATGTCTTAAAAATACACCTGACATAATATAATATATTATTAGAAATATGTCATATTGAGAATCTGCGGTGGTGCAGCAGTAGCGTTGTTGCCTCACAGCAAGAGGTTCTCCCATTCAATTCTAGGCTGGAGTGCAGGGAGTACCTTCTGTGTGGAGTCTGCATGTCCTCCCCATGGTTGGGTGGGCATTCGAAAGACATGCGTAAATGGGCGTGCCTTCATTGAAGGTTGAACGTCGAGCTGGCACCTCGGTGTTCGTGAAAATCTGCTGCCAATCATTAGCAGACCGGAGTTCCACTGTGGCGACCCCTAACCGGGAAAAGCCAAAAGACAAACAACAACAACATTAGAAATATGTCATATTATATATATTATGATAATATGATACTATATGATTATGATATATATAATATATTATTAATTCATAATATATACTCTTGATATATTTTATATAATCTGTCTGTCACATTCCTAGCATGTGTCACATCTGGACAGCCACAGTCTTTGCCCACAGCCCAGTCTGTGGCACAGCAACTACATGCATGTCAAAACAACATAGGAATAACTGAGCCATGCAATGTCCAGCAAAATTGGTTGCTCTCACCGCAATCACTGCCACCCACAGTAGCACGTTAAAGGCATGCAGGGTGGGGCACATTTCACAATTATGAATATGCGTTCTAAATGTCAGAGTGTCTGAATGGCACTATTATGTAACATATGTACCACAGGCACATGCTTCACCTGGACTGTGATAGGTACCCTCGACCAGGCCATGGTGTGACAGAACAGCTGACACCGCTCCATCACTGACAGTAACAGCTTGCTGTCCCCCTATGTCTTCACAATCCCTAGTCTGACTCCTGGCCAGAATGCAGCAGCTGTGGCCTGCTACACATGAAGCAGTATGTCCATCTACCTGCTACAGACCTAACATACCTCCCAAACACCTAGAACAGAGCATCCACATGACACCCATACATCAAGGGTTGGGGGTGCACATATGAAAGGGACATCTGTCACAGTCTCCCGCTACAAACATACACAGCTGGTAGAACAGCATCAGCTGTAGCAGCATGCACATTCAGATAAAAAGGATCTATGACAATCACATCTGCCTGTCTCCTTAGTGACCTCAACACATGTCCAACAGTGCACTGCTACAGAATCTGAAAGTCTGTTAACAATGGCCAGATATAGCATGCAAAACTGTTGACATAACACATCAGTCCAAACAGTGGACAGTATTTCTACCTACCCTCTGTCGTGCTGTAGCTACCACACCTCGATAATGTACTCCTCACAGGCCAGGAAAAGGGGCAAAGCCTACATGAAGGCCTTTATTATAGCACTGTGTTGCCATGCCATTGGCTAATGGAAAGGAAACCCAGCTGTTCTGGATGCAATTGGCAAGTGGAAGTCACAGATTGGTGCACAGGCAATCACCTGTTCATGAGCATTACCTACAAAAGGCAAGCTGCTGCTTATGGTAAACAGGTCTGACTCTTTATTCATGAAGACAGACTGCAATTCTCTAGGATACTACAAGTGGATATCTTCACTCAAAGGAGTACAGCACTATACCAGGTATGTCATTGAATGAAGTATGTAATGAAATGCAGATGGGGGGATGCAGTCATGGTAAATATGATTTTAAACTGTAGGTATCAACAAAATTGCCTACACTGACATGTTGCTGTTTGTCTGCTGTCCAGAACCTACAGCCATCCCTTACGGCACTGTCTGCTGTGACACAAATCACAACTCTGACCCCTGAATCACCCCAACAATGGTCAGCTCACATATGACTGCAAATTATACTGTCTGTTGTGCAGTAGTGACAGTATGAACTGGTGGATACAGCTGGCATATGAAATCATGTACTGTCATTGAGGCTTTCTCAGTCTGTGAATGTCATACAGACTTAGTTCAAAGATTGTACAGGTGTTCTTCACCATTACCATTAATGAGGTACTCTGGCTAGGTCACTGTGTACTCCACACCTGCATCTGATTGCCTGACACCTATGGCTAGCATACCTGGTGACCCCTTACAGGAGGATAGCATGTTATAGGTACTAATAGTGGGGGGACATTGTCTCTGGCTCAGTAGCAGTGCATACACCTTGAGCCTACAGTGTAATGGAATGTATACAGTACCAGATATTTATGCACCATTACTGTGTTCCCAGGGGTCTGCCATGTCACAGATACATTGCCCAAACTCTGGGGACAACATCATGTATTGTTCAACCGGTGTCCGGAAATACACCTTTGTCTGGTAGGGGGTCTACATCTGTGAGACACATGTACACATTTTGCAAACATCCGGGTACTGCAGATGTCAGACAGCTACAAGCAGGACACCCTACACCACATATGCACTGCTCTCAGTTATTGAGTAGCACAGAAGTTGCTGGAATGTCCACATGCACTTGTAGTACCATTCACCTATTTTTTGAATGTAGGCTGGCTGACATGGTACAGTAATTCTACCCATAGGGGACACCCAGCAGTCAATGACAGCGATGGTTGTGGACACATAACAACACAGCCTGTCACACCACTCAGGCCATATCTGCTAGTCCTGGTGCCATATCACATTACTAGGCTATAGGCCCTGAGCAGCCATAGGCCAGATGCTAGCCCATGTGTATGCAAGGCAGCACCCAATGCTTCCATCCAACAGGGATACAGGGTGTATCCCAGGGGTGTAGGTGCAGTTAACCATCCAGTTATCCAGGCTACATCTGCAAAGGTGTAAATAGCTACACTGCCTGATGTGGACAGGGTACCCATTCCACCACAGGCTGATTGTGTGGGACACACATCTGAGCTGCCAACAAGGCCACTTCATGTCACACACCAGGTTGTGTGTGTGTGTGTGTGTGTGTGTGTGTGTGTGTGTGTGTGTGTGTGTGTGTGTGTGTGTGTGTGTGTGTGTGTGTTAACAGAGTGGATCATGACTTGCACTCATGCAGCAGTCCCAGGAAGGTGGAGTCCGTGAGTGCCTTGCGTGCCACACTGAGGTCACCCATGAGGATTATGTATAAAACTGGGTAGAGGGTTGAAGTTATGGCCTATCGCTGTGTGGTAGATGTCTGATGGCTTGGTATTCCCTGTTGGGGAACTTCTGTGATGTCCCTAGCTGCTGCATGTGCTGTGTGATGTGAATGACGAACAGGGAATTATAGACAGTAATGGTCCTCATTGGGAGGATGCAGGGATGTTTACACCCCATGCCCTGTGATGACATACCCTTATGCATGATATGGGCCATGTAGAAGGTTTATTGTACAATGTAAGCAACATTGTGTTGACATGTCATGTTGCCAAAGACTTGTGTCCACAGCACACTCACAACTGATTGCATGCCTAGGATGTTGTTTGTACTCTCATAATATGTGGGGACGTCACTCTCCCCATAGGGGTTCACACTGCATGTCCTGGTATGCGGCCTGAGGCCATGTGTCTGGCAACAGTCATGCATCTGTGTGAGACCCTCCTAGGCAGATGTCCACATCACTAAGGAATCCAGTGATGGCACACAACATGCAGTCGTCCATAGACATGGTTGGACATAGGCTAATGGCTGTTGCATGCATCTCAGATGTGTACATCACACATAAAAGAGGCCCAAACATGGAACAACAGGTTACACACCCTCTTATGGGTGAAGCGCTTGCAGTGCATTTCCCTATGTGGAATAGGTGGGTCATGTCAGCATACTGGTGTGCTACCCCTATGGTAACATATGGTCTGATGCATACTTGGCAGTGTTACATCTATAATGACCATGTGGGCTATACTGTCACATAGTTTGTCCAGCTCAAGGTAGGCATTTTGCAGTGTCAATCCCCCCCCCCCGTCCATAGCTTTGGTTACCATGTCGAGGCCACCTGAGTATAGCAGACATGAACCCTTCCTTGGACAAAGCCTAAGTGTGCGTAATGGAGTGTGTTCAGGTTGCACATGTCCTTGTTAATGGGGTTCACTTGAAACTGTGCAATGGCCATGAAGAATAGCCTAGTTAGGCTGCTGGGTCTATCATGGGACTGAGTGAGGGATGCCCCACCTTAGTGTAAAGTGGTGACAGTGTTCATCCATCAAATGGATGGGACAAAGGCAGTACTCAGTCCTCCTTTCAATACAGTTCCTGATGGTGTTGCAAGGTTATGCTTGGGGTCAGGTAGGATGCATCCTGTGATGTGATAGACAGCTATGGCAGATGTATAGCATAACTATCACATAGCAGTGGTGACCTGCTCTCCACATATAGGAGACAGGGAATGTACTGTGGATATCCTGATATACTGATGTGGAACACAGTGGGTGAAGCCTACACCAACTCTGTCATGCATCCAGTATGCTATACCAACAGCACTGATATAGCTGGTGTCCTTGTGCAATAAGGGAGATGACTGTCTGTAGTGGATGTAAACAATGTAAGCACTGTGTTTGTTGTGCAGGTTTGCAGGACCGATCCCATTCTCATGTACACACTAAGGTGACATTGCTCCAGAATGAGCACCTGCCCATACTTTGTCTTGGACAGCGGTATGTCATCTCTGTTATGGATAGTGTGAATTGCACATGTCCACAAGACAGGTGTACATATCCTTGCAGAGGATGACTTAGGCCTGTCGGGTATACCTGACTACATGCATGAATGAATACAAATCCACATATAGCACTTGTGTATGTGTGCATATTGGTGCCAGTCCTGAATGATGGGCTTTGGGCTGTGAGGCTGTGTAAACCTCCCCCAGGAGGATGTATTCCATGTTGGAGATGTACATATGGCTAAGCCTAGCTAGTTGGGTATTGTGGGAGATGTTGACTGCAAGCGTGACTGCATGATGGTTGCCTTGCCATGAAGGATGACACCGTAGGGATGCTGCAGTGGTAACCCATGTTGTGTGATGTCAACTGCAATACACCTTCACCTCATGTGGGGGTAGCCCCTGGCTGCACCAAGGTGTTTGTGAATCCACTATTGATGGCTTCCTGGTCATTTGTATGTTGGCATGGGAACATCTTACAATGTGTGTTAGGGTCATTCAACTGACACAGGATCAGGGTACAGACCCAACTCCTAATACAGTTGATGAGGACCATATAGGCAGAATGGGCATCCTGGTGACATGTGGTGGCTGGTACCTAGCTCTTATTTGCATAGTTTCATGTTAGCAATGGTGGACTGCCCCTGCAGTGTCCCCTGTGCATCTTACTGCCTGTACAGTGTGGAGGTGTGCATGTGTCTCCTGTATACAGAAACCTCATGTCCCATGGCATTATCAACTACAGTTTGCCTTCTGCATGTATGATAGGATGGCTGACCATGTAAGGCTGGGGTGCTGTCTGCAGCTTTGAACCATGGTCAGTGTGAGTGCACAGATATTTGCTGTTCCCAGGGTAGGACTGCTTGCAATGAGGGCAAAGTCATGTGTACACCTCTAGAGTTTAGCAGCATGGCCTTCAATGTTTGCTGTACTGACACTTGTATGTTGTTAGTGATAACCTCACCAATATTAATATTGCAGTCACTATGGGGCTGGTGGGAAACTGTGTCAGATGCATGAGGACCAGTGAAGACAGATGGAGGCCTCTCTCACAGAGCATCATGGTCTGTGTACCATATCATCTCAGACTCGCAGATACTTAGAACCCCTGGAATATCACAGGAAAAATGAGCACATGTTAAGGGCAATCATTCCCTGATTGTATTGCAGTGTCTGTCTGAGTGACAGCAGAATACTATGTAAGGCTAGGGAAATATCTGCCTGGGACACATAACTACTTTGCTCACTCATGTCTCACTGCATATAGTTCATGGGCATACATGTCAGGTCAGGTCAGGCACACAAGCATGTACAGTGATAGACCCATGGCAGTACCTGTTGGTGGGAGACAGCAGTGTGTATGCAATATGGCCAAGCCTGTCAACTGCCAGAAACATAACTGTGACCATCCACATACCCAGCCAGGTCAGAGGCACACCAGTGTGTCTCTGCTGGAGTCCCCTATGTGTAACATGTTTGACATGGGCTCACTCCTGTGTGGCTGTGGGACACAGGTGTGTGGCCATGTGTGGTATGTGCTGTATATTGCTGTGGCATTCATATGTGGCTTGGCCTCAGAGATCCCCTTTGTTTGTGGATGTGTATGTTGAGAACCACTGCAGATGTTTGTGTGTTGTGTAGGTGTGGGTGTTGTGTGAGGTGTACTGCTTGTGTTGACAACCTGCTTGGGGACAGATATGCAGCCTTGACAGGGAGAGAGCATGGACTTCTGCAGTCATTGTGCCTCTCACACAGTGTGTTCATTGGTGGTGTCTGTAAATGGCTGTCCATCCATGTACATGTGGCAGGTGCTTCTCACTGCCAGGACACCAATTTCAACCACACTGACTGAGGAAACTGTAGGAATTTGTCCAGCCATATAGTCCAGAATCTGAGGGAGGAAGGCCAGGGAGATCTAAGGGGTGGGCCTACAGACCGGGTTTATTACTACTATAGTAGGAGGCTGACACCACAGCAGACCATGAAGACAGCCTATGAACAAGCATTAATAGGTGCAACAGCTACATGCAATGCAACACTTCATAGCACATGCAGCAAGTAGCATGAAACATCAGGATCGGGGGCACTGCATGCTGTATTGCCAGGTTATTGCTGATACTCCCAGACATACTGTGTTGATAAATGACAGGAGTATGATGTTGGGGTTAGCAGTGAATAGTGTTGGCAAAAGTGGATGTGCAAGGTCTGTACATAATGGTGAGCAATGTATGCAGTCCTGTGATGTCCTCCCCTGTTCATGTGTTTCAGGTGGAATGTGCAGAAGACACAAACCAGCCTTCTCAGAAGCTGAGACCACTGCAATTATCGATGAGCTGAGACTCCATCATTGGGTGCCGTTGTTAAAGAGCCACCATAACTAGCAACAATGCGCTGTCCTGTGGGTGGACCTGGTAGCAACAGTGAATAATGTGGGCCACCGGGACAGGAGCTATGAACAGATCTGACACTGTGCTACAGATCTCATACACCATGCATGGCAAAGGGCCACTTCTATGGCCAGGGACTGTGCTGGCACAGGAGGAGGGCCTGCTACACAATCAAAACTCTCAGCCACAGAGGAGTTCCTGGCAAACCTGGCATCAGCCACCATCTCACAGGAAAGCATCAGTACATATGTCGTGGAGGTGGGTGGCACAGAGTCCACAGCCAAGGAGCATCCAGGTAAGCCTCCAGTTGTCATCATGTTAATACTGTAGCATTCATAGTAGCAACCTCTGCATACCTGAACACATATGTCAGGTCAATCTGCATCTGTGGTTGAGGTTTTATAATGCACACATATTGTGAATGTCAGCAATTTAGGTAGTATCACAGCTTGTACTGTACATGTTGATAAGTGCACATATTCTCCTGTGCTATTGCCATATTTGTGTGTGCTGATAACACCTCTCACCCAGAACTCCATAGGTACGTCTGGTGTGGCTGGGGAATATCAACCTGTAGCCGGTGAGCATGAACTATCCTGTTATGAGCCACCTATACCCTAGGCATGTTAAGGGCTGCCAGTTTGCCATGCACACAACTGTTAAGCGTAACCATATTGCAATATGTTTCATGTTCACTTGTGGTGGGATTCATTGGACTGCATCACATTGGTTATCACAGTAGCATATTTGCAGGAGCTGTAACATATTCCCATGTAGTTTTGTATAGGTGTAGCCACTGTGATACAGGGCTGCATTACTATTGTGTACATGGGTGCACTGTGTGTTAGGTGAAGGTCCATCATATACTCTGATTTCTCATGTATCTCACAGGTGTATAGTACTAGTAAAATTAACTGGGCATAGCTGAACTGCATCTTGTTGAGGGCCTGTCCAGAGTGTGTCTGTTGTGGTCTGATTGTGTGTTGTGCATGGCATCAGTCAGAAGGTGTGCTCTATATAATTGCTTTGTGGCAGCTCACGTGTGTGTGTGTGTGTGTGTGTGTGTGTGTGTGTGTGTGTGTGTGTGTGTGTGTGTGTGTGTGTGGATCATCAAACATTATAGTGCAGAGATTAATGTAGTCATGCTGTCTTTCCCTTGCAGGTGACCATGGGGGTTGGAGTGTGTCCCCCTCACAACCTGATGTCAATGTTTCATCGAACACTGATGATGATGGTGGCCATTGTGAGGCACAGGTGGGGTTGTTGGGGGCTGAATCTGTCCCATTGGTTGACATTCCACTTCCACCCCCAATCTCCCTGCACATGGTCAGTATGCCCACACATAACCAGTCCCCAGTAGCCACACATATTGGGCAGTCAGAGGGTGGTGGCATCGAATAGGTTAGTGTGACAACTATGGCATCTGAGACTGTAGACACTAGCCATAACCAGAGAGCTGGTGAGGTCCCACACAGACAGATTGACAGGGGTGCTTGAAGGAGGACTGCTGCCCATCCAGTCCCTATCAGAGGTGTCACAGCATATGTCACCCAATGCATGTTTTGGTCCATCATGGAGGCACAGACATATTGTGAATGGTACACCAGACGGATGCTCAGGGTCATGGATGCAACATTGCCTGGCATGCAAAACTCCCTCCTTGCAATTGGTGATGCCTTATGTCATTTTGATGATGTAGTAGATAGACGGTGGGGTGAGCCATTGTTAGTCCTTTACCGTGCAATGTCTGTGCTTGAACATGTGGTGAGAGTAGGGCATCGGCCACATAGACATAGGTCAGCAACAACATCACCTGAGAGCTCATGTGGCCGTGCACATCCACACTCCCGTAGTGGCAGTACCACCAGCACTAATGAAGGAAGGGTGCTGTCCACATCACAACATGGCAAGCCATGGGCATGTGGTTCTGGGTGGTGCCATGAGGGATACAGAGCCAGGAGGCACCGGTCAATGTCAGGAAGTACTACTTCATTTGGCCATGGGCATGATGGTGACAGTGCCACTCCTGGCAGAAACAGTTCCCATGTTCCTGGCCAGAGACGTACATTCCACAGCTGTCCAACATACCCTTGTGTAGGGCTAGCACATGGCTTGACTGTGTGCATGCACACACTCAAACATCACTGTCACATGCAGGTCATCGACAGAAGCACACAGCTCCATTGCATGGCCCAGCTGACCAGCACCCCTCCAGACACACACACACATGATGTCAACTGTATGTCACAGCCTAGGCCTTCAGCAACCCCACACCACACCCTACGCATGTGATGATACCTATGCCACATCCCTGTTATCCATTCCATTGATCCAGGGACATGCTAATATGTGTCTCATGCACAGGGTGAATCTAGTACAGGTAATGGCATTTTGTAGTGTAGTAGTGTTATGCCATGTAAGGTGCTGTCTGCTGCTAATTGTTATGTGTACACATCAAAGTGTGTATACCTTTGTGTCATGATGCTTTATTGCTGTTAGTATTGCTGACTGACTGTTGTCTCACAGACCTTATTCTGTTTCTATTCCAGGTGTCTGCATGTGTAAGTTGTGGTGAGCTGCTGCCACTACAGAAGCTCAAGATGTCGGGGTGGCAACACGGACACTTTTTCATTGCCAAGGTATGCATGGAACAGTGTGTGAGGGACGATGGGGGCAGACATTATAACCTTGCATGCATAACCCTTGACACAGAAAGCTAGTCCTGATACATGTCACCTGGATGTTCATTAGGATCACAGCTTCATAGTTACCGAGAGGTTACTAGAGTACTGAACCTGGGTCCTTTACTTCACCCCAACACAATCATCGATCATATTCTGTTGGCCATGGCATTGATGGACACAGGTTGGACCCCTAGGACAGATGTTTTTTTTTCCCCATCCACTCAACTTTGAAGCAGTTGATGAGGGTCTACATGGTACTGCGTTTAGCATGTTTGGGGAGTGAATTTGTAAGACAGGGCAGCCTCTGGTTGACAAACCTGTATCTCCATCAGCTTTTTGTGCTGTGTCATATGTGATTCAGGCCTGTCATGCCAGTAATGTGCACAAAGTTATACTCTCATATATGGGGCAGCTGTTGAAGGGCTGATCACAACAGTTTCATCTAGGCATACCACAGACACTTGTGGACAACCTAACTGATAACCACTGGGAGAGTACTGATTAGAGGCTGTCTGCATGTAACAGGTGTTGAGGGCCATGGATGACCTTTATGGATTTTAACATAGCCCTTACAGTTTCTGAAGATGTCTGCATAGGTGCATAGCAGACCTGCCATACTGGTAATGTATTGTTGTACTGACTGAGGACTATTCAGAGATAATGTCCCCCTTTTGTCTGGATGCAGTCCCTTTACCTATGTGGTGAACCAAATATAAGCCTTTTCTGACCACTGCCACTACTTGCCTGAATGCAACATTGTCAGCATGCTGAGTCCCCAGGTACGTCATCGCAGGGTGTGTGTTTATGGGGTTGCTGCTGATGTGGGAAATAGTGGGGCCATGTCCTTGCCTTATGGTATGCTGACACTGTTGTCTGCATTCAGCTTGAGGCCAGGACCTTGGCACCATTCCATACCCACTGTATGGCCCATTGCAGTGTGTTAATAGCAGCTTGTGACTCAATGACAGACTGCACACTATGTGCAGTTGACACAGCCTTAGGCAGTACCTACATATGTGTGTGGTGGCAGTTAGCATTCATGCCTAGATATATGTGGATCATTGGGGAGAAGCAGGTAGTCACAGGGCCTTCACACGTCTACATATTGCATGCACATAGGCAACACAGATTGTGGTTTCCACCTTATCAAATGTAGACTGTGTGACATGTCTTGCAGTAACATGACAGTTGGAAGGACATACCTTACCCACAGCAAGTGCAACACACAGGATATCCTTTGGTTTGCTAATATGACAGTTTCTTTGTGTGACATTACCTTAGCTTACACTATTTTTCATGGCATTAAGGTGCTTCTGAAATGTTTGTTGTCCTACATTCTGGGGACCTATGTATTGTTTGAGTTGTTGTCACATGTCACACCTTGCCAAACATGGACTCCAATCAGCAGGATGGTACAGATGGTGGCCATACCTCTCACCTCTACATATTTCTGCAGAATGTCCTGATGTTTGCCACATATTTTATTTCCGTTTGTCATAACATTGTGGTTTTCTGGCAAATTTGATGAAAATCATGAAAGACTAACATTAGAGATTAATGACGGATATTGTCATGTCACAACTTGTACCCTTTGGAAAATGCATTCAAATGCACATCCTGTTCTGGTATCTATTTTCCATGCATGTCACATCAATATGTGAAGGTTGTGCTCAATGTTTGGCCTTTGCTCCACTTTTCTGTATGGCTTTAACCTGATATCTTTCTGTGAGGGGTTGAGAGGTATGTTGGTGGCCGTAACACAGTTAGACTCCTGCAAGGGGATAGATATACATACATACATACATACATACACACATGCACCCACTCATGACCTGCCCTTGTTGACAGTAGAACCTCTACCTACCTAGTTTTACATATGATAGTGCTATATACATAACACAAGCACCACAGAGCTACTATAGTTTTGCAGTGTCTGCCACTACTATTCAGATGGATGACATTTGCAGTTGCTGTTAGGATTGCCAATGGGTGATTAACAGGTCCTTATCATGGCAGAGCCATCTCAAACACACACGCACTGCTGCATGGGGACATGCATTGAAACACACATGCACACAGAGTTGCCACTTTTCAGATTAGAACACCTACCTATCTTGTTATGTACAATACAGACCGACATGACTATTGCACGTGCCATAGTGCTTTTGTGTTAGAGGCTACAGCATGAAGTTACAGAAGGATATGATGTCTAAAGCTGATCTGTCTGTCACTATTTGTGACATCAACTCTCACGGATTGGCCAATGATTTAACAGAAACCCCCATTGTTATGAGACACAGACCACATATATGTTGCAAACATCTGGACATTCTGCATACATCTGTACATATGAGTGGTATGGCCTGTAGATTTTCAAATGGTGCATCTAAGGTGGATGACATCAACAAGCCCTCTAAAGTAATGCCATGGGGAGGCGGTAAACAGGCTTTAAAATGGTATTACCAACACACACAGGAGATATGCTGCACACACAAACACATGTATATAGTACCACAGTTGGCTGTATTGAGATTCAAACCCCTACCTACCTAGTTATATGTATTATAGTGCTACCTACTTATCGCATGTGCCATGGTGCTTATATGCCTAGAAAGTGTCCAACAGTGGATCTAAGGTGGATGACATGAACAGCTCCTGTAAAGTAATGCAATGGGGGTCACCAGAGTGGAACAGGCCTCAAAATGGTATAACTAACACACACAGAGGGAATATGTTTCTCACACACACACACATACAGTATCATAGTTGCCAGTATTGATATTAGAACCCTTACCTATCTAGTTGTCTGTACTATAGTGCTACATCCTTATCATGTGCACCACTGAAATTAAATACCTACAGACTGTCCAATGGTGCTTCTAAGGTGAATGACATCAGCAGGCCTTGTAAACTAGGGCAATGGGAGGTTTATTGGGTGGAAAAGGCATCAAAATGCTTTAAACTAGAAATACACATGCAGTTGCCAGTGCTGAGATTAGAATTCCTACTTACCTAGTTGCATGTACTATAGTGCTATGTACTTATCACATGCACCATAGAGCTTATATGGCTGAAGGGTGTCCAAAGGTGCTTCTAAAGTGAATGACATCAGCAGGCCTTGTAAAGTAGGGCAATGGGAGGTTTACTGAGTTGAAAAGGCCTCAAAATGCTTTAACCTACAAGCACACACACACACACACACACACACACACACACACACACACACACACACACACACACACACAAGGCGGGTGATATGAGATTACAACCCCTACCTCACTACTGTTACACAATGGAGCTCCCCTTTGTACTGGCATGTGCCACTAGTTACAATTGGTGTGCAAATGTCTGCAGATGGGCATCACTCTATGCCTTTCAGGGTCTCTCTCTCTCTCTCTGCCTCTCTTTCTATATATCTCTGTCTCGGTCTCTCTCTCTCTATATATATATATATATATATATATATATATATATATATATGTCTCTGTCTGTCTGTCTATCTCTCTTCCCCTGTCTCTGCCTGTCTATAATTGATATATCTGTATATGTTACCTAAATATATGTCTGTCTATCACACTCAACAGATGCAGATATATCACATATGTGCCACCTACAGAGAGATGAGGGTAATCCTGTCTGATGGGGGTGGAGAGAGACAGTTAAGGTGTACATAGCTGTCTGTATGCAAACATATATATGGACAACACAGTTATATAGTCAAATGTGGATTTAGGCATGGGCTGTAATTCTCTAAGTGTAGGAGCATGCCCAGTATGACCTTCAATAGTAAGAGTGGGACTCCATTCCAGAGCTTACTGTACTGTGGTCCAGGATTTTGTGTGCTATAGCCGATTGGCTGATGAACCTGTGTAAACAGTCCAGTACCTCAATGCTATACTGTCTGGGGATCTCCTGGCTGTGTGCTATCCTTATTAACTGAGTCATATCCTGGTGTCGGTACAGAGTGCATTGGACTGAGCAGAGTTTTCCATAATATGTGTAGTATATTCTACATAACATTTTGATTTCCTGGTATGTCAGCGACAGACCACTATAGAGTAATGTGATCAACTGCTGACAGACATTTGTTTACTGACTCCATACACTGCGGGAAACCTATGTTACTGCACAAATTGTTCTGGTGTGCAGATTCTTCATTTGTCTGGCCAGTGGTTCCCCTTCCCCTTATATGTGTCTCTTTCTCCTTCTGTAGCCCAGTCACAGGCTTTGTCCACAGTTGCTGCTGTTATGCATTTGTAGTTATGGTGGGAGTGGGGTAGAAGTCGTAACATTACACACAGAGTTATGGACTTCACACCTCTGACTGTACCTATTTATCAGGTTGTCCATCATTGCACCTCTACCTGTTTATCAGGTTGTCCATTATTGCACCCCTGCATCTGCTGTGGTCCTCAAACAGTTTGTGTTGCAATGTTATTATAAGGCTACATGTTGACCATAGCTGTCAAAATCTTGCAGACTGACATCTGGACAAGCCCATATATAACAGTCAGACACAGGCCCAGACATGGGGACAGGGTGTTAATATTGCTCTTCCAAACATAGACAGTTGGTAGAACGATTTTTTTATTAGCTTGCATTTTCTTATGGGTATGACATCTGCTTCTCAACTGTCTGTCATTGATGTTTTCACATCAGCCTTTATTGTTTTGCAAATAGTTTGGCAGGCAAATGCAATGTTATGACAAGCAGAACAGATAGATGAGGCATACGTGTGGACATTCTGTGACACCCTGCCATTCCAGGGGTATGGATGGTGCCCACTGACTTGTTGTCAGTACTGATACAGTAACGTGGCAGCCATTTATAACCTGGCACTACACTGACTTGTCACAACCTGCTGTTCTACTAGGCAATGTGTAGGTTACTCTGAGCTGTGTACTGTCCATATGTGTGGCCCCCTGTCCCTCCATTGTCCAGCTTTCCTGCAGTAACAAATATTGACTTCTGGACAGTGTGTACAACTCCTACCACAGGTGTAGCTGACATGCAAAATAGTTGGCATGGCCAGTCTCAAATCAGGGACCCGGTTAACTACAGTACTGTACTTAGACCACTAAGCCACAACAGCCAACAGTAAGTGCTGCCTACTCCCTGACAATATTAACCATGCACATACATAACACATTGATGCCTGCATATTGTGGACATGGAACAAGTTAGCAAGTTGACTGGGATAGCCGTGGGAATGTGTAGTCTGCTGCTATTACCCTATAAAAATAAATGTTACTGCATTTCTATAGGAACACGGGTGTGTTGGGGGGAGGGGAGCATACCTCTCAATTGTACACATTTCCACACACTGTCCAGATGTTTGCCTCATAATTTGGGTACATTTATCATAGTATTGTGGTTGTCTTGATAAATACTGTCATATCATTAAAGATCAAAGTTAGAAAGTAATGACAGACATTTGAGTTTCAGACTTCTTACCCTTCCGAGACTTAATGCAACTGCAAGACCTGTTCTAATATCACTGTCTAAGTTTGTAAGAGCAATATTTCATAACTGTCCCTATTTGTGGGCCTTTGCCACACATTTCTTTGTGACTTTGTACAGACGACTTGCTGTGAGAGGCTGAGAGTTGTGTATGGGACTCCAACATTGACATGCATGCATGTAACCTATGAGCCTGCAGTTTCTTAATCCCCCACATATACTGCAGTCAGTTTTGGCATCTTGGGGCCTACTGCATATTCTGGGTCAGATAGTATTTGGCAGACATTTCCTGTTGCCCCACATAGCTGTCAGTTGTCTGCTGCTATCCCGGTAGTCCATCTCATTCCCTTGAATACATGCAGCAATACCATAAATATGCTACCACAGTCTACTACTCCATTAATTTGTTGTTAAGAAGAGTGACTTACCTTGTGCCTGCAGCAGTTGTGAGGACAGTGCTTCAGGGCTGACTCTGTCAGATGGACACAGTATATAGCCTATACATGGTAAGGTACAGGTATTGTGATGTGTGTGGCATCCTTTTTACTGTGTGTAGGAGTCTGAGTGAGGTGTTAGTCCCTGGGTCCCTAGGGTGTTAGTGTATGTGCTATGTGTTGCCTCTTTGCCAAGGCCAGGGTGTACTGGGCATGCCTACATCTGCCTACAGGGACAGGCTCAGGGGGTCCTCCTCCAAGTCTCCCTGTGCCTGTGGGGACCTTGGCAATGGTGGAGGGCTTTGTGTCCCTTCCCTGTGATTTTCCTGCCGCAGCTGTTTCCACAGAATCATATTGTGTAGCATGGTAGATGCTATGAACATGTGTGCACATGTGGCTGGAGAGTACTGCAGGTCCCCACCAGACATGTCAAAGCAGCAGAACCATGACGTGAGCAGCCCAAACACATGCTCTATGATGTTCCTAGTTTGTGCGTGTGCCTCATTATGGCATTCTTCAGTGGGTGTGTGTGCATTTCTGATAAGCGTCATTATCCACGGTTCCAGTGTGTAGCCAGCACCCCCCACTAGATGGCCGTATGGGATACCCCCCCCGACAAATGCCTGGCACAGCTGTGATGCATGCCAGATGTTGGAGTTGTGATAACTGCCAGGGCTGCCAGCACACACATTGATGATAATGCCTTGGGCAATGCACATGACCTGGCAGTTGATGGAGTGATACCCCTTGAGGTTGATGTAGACTCTACCCTCCTCACCGAGTGGTGCTTTAATGTGCACATGAGTGCAGTCTGTGGCACCCAGTACCTCTGGGTAGTGTGCTACATGGTGGAAGAGATGCATATTGGTGGTTCTCAACTCAGGGGTGTTGGGGAAATAAATGTGCTCACTGCCATGTGTTAGCATGACATCCAGGAACTGGTGGAGTATCCTGGATGTGGATGTCTGTGAGACCCCCATGATGCCCCCAGTAGGTCTTTGAAAAGTACCTGTAGCTATTATTGTTAAGGCTACATATACCTTTGTTTCCACTGGGATGGGTTCCCCTCTGTTGGCTCTGGGTCTGAGGTGAGGGCGATAGAGGTCTATGAATTGCTGTAGTATTTTCCTGTCCACCATGTAGCACTCTACTATCTCCAGCTCATGTAACCCCTGAAAGTTTGCCCTGGGCCTGAACACTCTTCTCCTCCTCATTCTGGGCTGGTTGTCATCATCACTGACCTCAGTCTGTAGCACGTAGAGATGTAGCAAAGCAGCAGCAGCCCCTATCATTTTGTCAGTTAAAATTCCCAGGTGTGTACTCCAATGGTGCAGAGTATGTGGGAAAAATCAGATTGAAGGGTGTCTGCATACTTTATACTGGTGTGCTGCAGATGCAGCCTGTGTGATTGGTTGACTATGACACATTCCACCTGCCAGCTATATTATTGAGGGGTTTGAATGGCCTAGTGTGAGTGGCAGATTGCGTATTAGTAATTTATAGTTGATTGGCTTTTCTAAGCTATTTCCTTTTATTTTTGTTTTCCTTTTTTCGATTTCCTTCACTTCTAAGCCTCGCGCCATGCCGCACAAACCTGCGGCTGCAGTGTAAACATTGCTCAGCAGATTTGACCCTCCCTGTACACGAGCATGCTTAGCTTTTCTTTAACTAGCTAAGCAGAGCTTAGCAGCCTCAGACCCCTCCCCCTGCTTAACTGTGCTTAGCTGAGCTGTGCTCCAATTTGCTTACACAAACCGTGACACCCCCCTTTTCATGTCTGCTGTCTCTTATACCTACATTAACATGGTTTTAGCCCTTACACAGTTAGTACCTGTGGATACAGTGGCCCATTTTGCTATTCAATAAACTTAGCTCATTTATATATATCTAATTGTGTATACCATAGATACTGCACTACACCAGAGCCTATGTCCTTAGAAACCACTATAACCTGTCATTGTATGACACTGAATGCTGGCCAGTAAATGGGAAAATTCAATATTGCTTTCAATGTCATATTTTACAATTTTAATTTTTTTTTTGCAAACTAGCATGTTTGCGCATCGCTATGCGCAGCTCACACATGCCATATGTTATTAAAAAAAGTTTAATTTTTCATTAATTGCATCAATTTTAAATGTCAGTGGCCATAGTTTTGGCCATTTGCATGCCTACTGCACCTAATACATGCTTTTATTTGCCCTGTCACAGCCCCTGTTTTATTTTTAAATTCTGGTACACAGTTACTAATCGTGTACTTTTTTCCTGCAGACATAGCACCTGCATAGATGCCTTTCTGCTTCCTGGATCACAAAATCACCTCATTTGCATGGTTTTCACCAGCAGATGAGGTGATTTGCATTCTGCGATCACTTCCATGTCTGCACCATGTCTGCATGCTCGTGCACACACCCAGCCCTGTTTCCTGGCTCACTCTATGGCCAAATTTCATGTTCGGGCTACAGCACTATTCCTACACAGATAATTGCTCCATGTAGGGTTTATTGAATTATCCCCAATGTCTATACAGGAACATTTAAACAGAATAGCTACAGTTTCTAAAAAATCCAGAAAAACCTGAAATTCAGATTGAAGTGATTGGATAAGTGAACTTTTCTCTGGATGGTGGGGTATCATCATCAAGGCTATCATTGTGATAGTTGCTGTAATTTTTCTTTTAATGATTACATGTATGTGTACAAATATTTCTGTTAGCACAACAGTTAATCAAGAAACAATTAATTTAGAAGAGCTACATCTACATTCTGAGCAGTTTATTTTTATGTAGCTTTAAATAAAAAGGAGGATTGATAGATATGTTTTCCTCCAGCATTATCAATGTACAATTTAGCATTATTCTGTATATGTGTTCAAGGGCACAAATTGTCCAGCTCAGCAGCTGATTAAAGTGTAAAACATGCAAAAGTTAAAATATTTGCTTAATTATCAATAGTTGGTTTGTGGGCTTCAAATTTAACTATAAATGGCATGTTGTGAGATGATAAAGTGCTTACTATACGTCATATATGCTGCTTTATGAAATTCATGTGTTCAGTACAAGAATTGCTAACAGAATTGTGCATGAAAAAGGAAACTAAAGAGACTTTACAAGAAGTATGCTTAGAGATTTCAGTGAAACAGGAAAGGAACAGAAACTGGGTGAGACAAACATGATAACTACAGATACATCAAAAATATGGCATAATAAGATTAGACTGTCTGACCTAAAAGGTATATAAACTGTGCAAAAAAAATGTTAATACAGGACAGCTTTGATATGAGACATTTGAAGGCAGCATCATATACTTGACAATATCTTTCTTGTTATGGTGAATTGAAATAATCTCGAAAGAAGTCTGCTTGGCAATAAATATTACAGTTTAGTATGAATACTTTTTGTACAGTGTCAGTCTGTTGTTTGCTGTTTTAACAATACTAAAAAAATTCAGGTCATCCACAAAAAAGTAGAGTAACTTTTGAAGTTAGAGTTTGCAATACCAATACCGTATCACTGCCTTTCTTTCAAGTTTTCTTATTAGAATATAGAGACACCTGTAGTTTGACTGTTATAAACCAACATAAGCCTAGTCAAATAATGCTCTATCTTTCAGTTCTTGGCATGTCTTACATATAGCTTTGTATATTGATTGGGGTGTCATACATTGTAATTGTTGCCTACAGGACCAAATTATGGTTTATAAATATCCAAAGGATCAGTCCATTTAAATGGTTAATAAGTAAAATACATAAATAATTGCTAAGTGTGTTGTCTTAACATTATATTTGAATTTCATTGGTTTTTGCATGAAAATAGGGAAAGAAGCGTGGGAGGGTGCTGTTGTAATTGTGTGTGTTCCTGCCCTAACATTACAATTCCCCTTCAGACTCATGTGCGATCTGAATCTTAACTAGTACATGTAATTTAACTTTCTGTTTATGAGGTAAGTGAACTGCTCCTTAGTCGACCCTTTTTCAGGCATGACTAAGGCCTTAAGGGCAGGAGTAGCCAGTTGAACAGTATGTTTTTGAAATGTAGGAAGACTCCAAAGTATAAGGGAAAAAATCCATACAAACAATGAAGACATGGATTCACCTATTAATCCTTGAGGTTTAGCTCATTGAAGACACAACTTCATGAGTTAATCAGCTCTGGATTTAACCTGCTGAACAATCACAAAAGTAATGTATTTTTTTGAAGAAGGCAAGCCTTTCTGTCCCTCTTATTTGAGAAGCAAGCTCTTCACACACCTGTAAACTCCACAGTCACTCAAACATGAATAATGGAAAAGAAAACTAGAACAAAGGAATCATTGCCAGCACAGACCTCAAAAAACATACTAACAGCGAATTCCTACATTGTGCAGTAATACTGAGGTACAAAATCTGAAGAGTTTGAACTCAACAAAAGGATCCCTAGGGAGTTGTGGTTTGTGAAAGTATATGGAAGCCAAAAAGTTGGAAATCCAGACAGAAAGTAACAATGGTCTCAACTGAAACTTGGGTTGCAAGCCTAAAACTATCATTACTGATCCACCAGGCTGCCGTGAAAATCTTTACTACAAATTTTACAGTGTTTTAAGAAATTGCCTGAATCCTGATATAAGATTAATATAAGGCAGGGAGTCAAAGTCTGTATGAGTAATTCAGAATATTGAAGTTCTGAAGAAATCAGCTTCTATGTGAGACAGAAATGATGTGGCTTAAAGTCACAGTATCATCCCCATGGCCTGTGATAATACACATATTATCTTGAATAGATGTTATAGCAATAATAAATATATACAGTACATTGCATTAATGCATCAAGGTTCACTGTATTATAAAAATATGTTAGTGTAGAAATATGTCTCAGGAAACATGTATATTCAGAGTGTACCTTAAAGCTTATTTCAATATCTATGCTCTTTTCGATAAATATTTGTGTAGCAAATTAAATAAAGAGGTTTGGGAATGAGCTGAAGAATGCATGTAGCACGAGGAATTGTACTCTCTGAAATGCATAAATATGAAAATAAATGGGCATCTTCAGTGTTGTCTGAGTGCTTGAAAAGTATTGCACAGACCTGAAATTCAGACCAGGATGCATAGGCATGAGACAGATGCCAGGAGGACTGAAACTGTTACGAGTCCCCTTGCACTTAGTGGATCACTTAAATTCCTGGTGAGTTAAGTAGCACTTATTAGCACTTAACAGTGACAAAGTGGATAACACAGTTCAAAATCATATCTTTACAGAATCATCTTATTCTAAAACTTTAACTTGGCAGATGGTGGTATAAGCTGAAAATAACATTCATGAAATCTAGGCAAGAGACGGACAAACATAGTCTTTGTAAAGCCTACTAATGGTAAATCTTTGTTTAGAAGATGGACTTGCTGTCTAGAGGAGGAGCTTTGTGTGTGTGTGTGTGTGTGTGTGTGTGTGTGTGTGTGTGTGTGTGTGTGTGTGTGTGTGTGTGTGTGTGTGTGTGTGTGTGTGTGTGTGTGTGTGTGTGTGTGTGTGTGTGTGTGTGTGTGTGTGTGTGTGTGTGTGTGTGTGTGTTTGAACTCTGAGATAGCACTACAATTGAGAAAAGGACAAAGTTCACCTTGTTGGCTAAAAGGTTACTTACCCTGGGAATAGTTTTGCACACCCGGTCTTTACTTAATGTGAGTTCTCACTGATCTTATCTCAACTATGTGGGATTCGATAATGTGGGATTTTGATCTTTTCAGGTAGACCCATAAATATAAAGTTATATATATATATAGTTATTTGATCAAAATGACATAATTGTCTTTTTTAGCTTGTCATGGCAGTGGACAGAGGCTGCAGTGTATCATGTCTCCATTACAGAAGGCCATTACCCAAGAATTATTTCACAAGCTTGAATAGCTTCAGTCCTTATACTACTTGGTTAATTTGATCCTGTTAATCTATGCCTAAGCATTATATTCTGTTTGTTTCACAGTAATACAGAGTGTACCTATGGCTGTTGTGATTAAGTCATGAGGAGGATGCCCAAGGGACCAAACAAAACCAACTATGGATAGACCTGGTCCACCCACACATAAAACAGGTTATACTACTACTATATAATTCTGCTATTTAAAGAAAAAAAGAATGAATTCCTTACCTATCATGGTGTTGTATTAGAGAACTTCATTTCTCTTCAGACTGTTCTTACTAATATGCAGTGTCCTAGGATGCCTTTATGACATACTGCACATGTGCACATCAGTACTAGTACAGTAAGTATTAGGCATTGCCTCATATGATGCCTTTATGACGTACTGCACATGTGCACATCAGTACTAGTACAGTAAGTATTAGACATTGCCTCATATGATGCCTTTATGACATACTGCACATGTGCATATCAGTACTAGTACAGTAAGTATTAGACATTGCCTCATATGATGCCTTTATGATGTACTGCACATGTGCACATCAGTACTAGTACAGTAAGTATTAGACATTGCCTCATATGATGCCTTTATGATGTACTGCACATGTGCACATCAGTACTAGTACAGTAAGTATTAGACATTGCCTCATATGATGCCTTTATGACATACTGCACATGTGCACATCAGTACTAGTACAGTAAGTATTAGACATTGCCTCATATGATGCCTTTATGATGTACTGCACATGTGCACATCAGTACTAGTACAGTAAGTATTAGACATTGCCTCATATGATGCCTTTATGATGTACTGCACATGTGCACATCAGTACTAGTACAGTAAGTATTAGACATTGCCTCATTCTCTGCATTTGTCATGCACAAACATATTGCTCTAACACAGGGGTCTGCAACCTTTGCTATCAAAAGAGTCATTTCTGGCCCCTCTCCCACCAAATAAAATTCATTGGGAGCCAAGATACCTATTTGACCCCTAAAATAAAGATAACACAGTATATAAAGTTTTATATATAGTTATTATTACTAAATATAAAATAATTAAGTTTATAAGAGCAATATTTAAAATCCGTCCCTATTTTTGTTCCTTTGTTGGGATTTCTCATTCGCTGTATGTGTGTGTGTGTGTGTGTGTGTGTGTGTGTGTGTGTGTGTGTGTGTGTGTTTGTGTCTCGAGCTCTTAGAACAAGAAATCTGGACAAAGCTATAAACAATGGGGCACAAAGGCCAAAAAATATGGACAGTTTTTAAATATTGCTCTTACAAACTCCCAGGTTGCGTCCTACATGAACGCCAAGAGGAATTAATCCCTCAAATAAAACAGCTATACAATCTCAGCCTCACTACAGGATATGTGCCCACAGAATGGCGTACAGTAACAGTGGTCCCACTCCACAAAGGTGGAGCCTCTACGGACCCAGGAAACTATTGCCCCATGCCTGACTAGCTTAGTCTGCAAGGCTATGGAGAGGATCATCATGGAGCTCATAAACAAAGACATTGGGGACCTACAGACACTAGATCCTTCCCAGTTCGGCTTTGTCAAGGGCAGATCCTGCCTTTTAAACCTGGTTGACTTCTTCAAAACAGTCACCAAAGCCATAGATGAAGGGAAGGTAGTCCACACAGCCTATCTGGACCTTGCAAAGGCATTTGACACAATACCCCACTCAGGCATCATAGATAAGCTATCCAGCTTAAATATAAACCCCTATGTCACAAGATGGGTCGCAAACTGGCTCAAAGACAGAACCCACAGAGTGAGAGTTGCTGGAGCCATGTCAGACTCGAAACCGGTCACAAGTGGCATCCCACAGGGTTCTGTCCTGGGACTACTCTTGTTTGGTATATACTTTTCCGAGGTACAGGCAAACGTGGGAGGACTATGGCCCACCAAGTTCGCAGACGACTGCAAACTGGGTGCCATAATCGACTCTCCAGCTGACACAAACATCCTTCAAAAAGGTCTCACAGAGACAGATAACTGGTGCCAGCACCATGGTTTAAAGCTAAATGCCAAAAAATGTATAGTCATACCCTTTGGCGAAAACAATGTGCCCACAAATTACCACATAGGCGGAAACCCATTAAGTACAGAGAAAGTTATTAGGGACCTGGGGACCCAAGTTGATAGCAATCTCTCCTTTGAAAACCACATTGCCAAAGTGGTTAGAAAGACCTTCTACATAGCCCACCTCATCACGAAGGGTTTCACATCTAGATCAAGAGAGGTAATCGTGCCCCTTTATTCATCCCTCATCAGGTCCATCATAGAATACAATGCCCCTTTTGGGATGTACCTTACCTGACACCTGCAGCAATTAGAAAGACCCCAAAAGTATCTCACCAAGAGGATCAAGGGTCTCAAACAGATGCCATATGCTGCTCGGTTAAAAAACTCCAGCTCTACTCAGTTGCATACTGCCTACTTCGAGGCGATCTATGCCTGACATACAAAGCTATGTCAAATCCAGAATTAATGGACATGCTCCACCTCAGTAAATCTAAATCCCTTAGAGCCACACTGAGGGACTTGAACCTCAGCACAGAAATAAATAGAACTTGCTGGAGGGACAGGTTCATAACCCAGAGGCTCCCTTCACTCTGGAATAGAATTCCAGTTCATGTGAGGCAGAGCACTTCACTGAATCTCTTCAAGAAGAATCTCGATAGGTGGATGGGGGATCGTAGGTTTGTCCCAGGGATTACTCCCGTGTCACTATTAGACAGAGGCACAGTAAACTAAACCTTAAAAAGGTCACAGTATACTCAAATCAAGGGGTGGCGTAAGCCATACAGAATCGGGCTAGGCTTATAATTGCCCCAGGGCAGATAGCCTAGTATGAACCTATGAACCTATGAATAACATATTTTGCATTAGCATTAATTTTCTGAAGGGTATGAAGTCTGAAATTCAAATTTTATTTTTTATTTAATTTATTTTATTTTTATTTTACATTTGTTTACTGGGAGAGTCCGACTGGAACAAGGTCTATTTACAGCGGAGGCCTGGGGAGAAAAGCTCCATAACATAACAGTACAAATACAACAAATGACAAAAACAATTCTCTATAGAGGCATATGTACAATCAGAGCTCCATGTCTTTATATGACAAACACATAATCCACGAATGACAGAAAATTTCTATACAGTGGCATATATACAATCATGGAGATTTTTCATACTTTAGTTTGATTTGAGCAAGCTTGGTATATAGATAGCAAAACTTTGAATTCCCTATTGGTAGTACAAAGCATAAAAATGAAGGAATAGAATCTGGAAAATAATGCTATTTGGAAGATATGTCATTGCGTGAGAAATAGTTTGTAGGATAGTAGTTCCTGATAGGGAGTATTTGAGTAGTACAGAATAGCTGATGTAAGCAGTGAGGAGATGAGGTGTGGCAAGTTAGGAGCAGAGCAGAAAAGATTTTATGTGATACAGGGATAGAGTCATGATTGCAAGAGGTGTGACTTTAGTGATGCCTTGAAAAGTGAGATGGATGGTGCAGAGGAGATACTTTGGGGGAGGTTATTCCATTCCCTAGCAATGGTGTGGGAGAACAGACTTTTCCCTGCAGTGTTATTGGCTTTGGTTATGCAGAGAAGGGTTTTGTTGGATGAGCGTAGAGGGCGATTTGCAGAGTATTGTTTTAGAAGTTGGTTTAGGGCTGGGGTTTTCTGAGGGTTCCTTATTATGTTGAAGGTGAAGACTAATTGGTGATGGTTAATTAACTGAGGGAGTTCTATCCACTGCAGTTGCTTCAGGGCAAGACAGTGATGACTTCCAATGTCTATTTTTTCTGACTTCAGTCTTAATGATTTGCTAGAAAAACACAATTTTATGAGAAAAAGACCAGAAATAACATTCTGTGAAAATCTGCACAGTTGCGAGGTAACTGTGTGTGTGTGTGTGTGTTTGTGTGTGTGTTTGTGTGTGTGTGTGTGTGTGTGTGTGTGTGTGTGTGTGTGTGTGTGTGTGTGTGTGTGTGTGTGTGTGTGTAAAATGCATGTTAACAGAAACCATGTTATTCTAGCAAGTTTATAACAGCAATATTTAAGGTCCATCACTTGGTCACTCTCAGTGTGTGCGCATGTGTGTGTTGTGCGGTACAGTGGTCATTATTTTACAAAGCTACAGGGAGCCACTGCAGAAGGGTGGAAGAGACACATGTGGCTCCAGAGCTGCAGGTTGCAGACCCCTACTCTTTGAAAGTTGACAGTCTTTTTGTCTGTATATGTGGATATGTTTTGCAGTCAGGGCTAGTCCTATGAATAGGCCACCTAGGCAGTCACCTAGGGTGCCACTCTCTCATTTTTTGTAGAGTTGTTTTTCAGGTATTTATCTGTTTATGTATATTTTAAACTAAAGAAAAGTGACTTTTTTACAATCAAAATAAATAAGTATCTGAAGTGTGTCCTTACAATAGAAGAGAGAGCGGTGCCCTAGAGAGGAAGTCCAGCATATTTGTCCATTTGATTTGGTGGCCTCCTGCTTCTCTAGCACACAACCTATCTTGACAATGAATTGGGCAGATTGTGGGTAGTACAGAGTAAGACATCAACAAATTTAAGTGAATGGTGTATGCCGCGAAGAGAAAGCTCGGTAATGACATTTGGTAAATATTTTTTTTTTTTGGTACTGGCAGACAACCAGATCTTTTCATTAGTCCTTGGTTGTCCCTGATTTTGTAGAACATGATTGCCCTGTCCCTAGCCTGACATACCTCTCAACTGTCCCCATTTTTGTCTTATGCTTTTGGTATGTCCCACATAAAATTTGTAGTTTTCTGGCAAATCATTGAAGACAGCAGTCATGAAATAACAATGGACATTTAAGTTTTAGATTTCATATTCTTCAGAAAATTCGTGCTGATTTATTTTTTATAGCAAATCTTTGACAACAAAGGTCGTTATACAATGATAGAAATTTAAGGTTTCAAACTTCATATCCTCCAGAAAAAGCATGCTAACATAAAATGTGTTATTCTAACAACTTTTCATGTTTGTAAGAAAAATATTTAAAATGTATCCCTGATTTTGGGTGTTTCTCTCCATTATTTTTGACTTTGTCTGTATTTCTTATACTAAGAGGCTGAGATATTTCCATCACATTTTCTTCATGGTAAGCCACTGAGGATTACAATCTGTCAAATCAAAATACATGGGAATTCTGTGCTTTCTTTTCCACAGATACTATTTGTTGATGCAAAACCTGTTGTTCTACGAACTAAATGAAGTTGAGTAACAGAAAAATATAGGCCTGTCTGTGGGAAAATATGACTAAGGGCTGCTTTTTGCTCATTATTTTAAATGTGCTTGATTATTGTGATTTGTGTGAAGGAACTTGAAATACTTTAATGTGTGACTACTGTTTCCCTGGAACAAAGCTAAAATACAATCCATGGCTTGTCATTTTTAACTATAACTGAGGCATGGGGGTAAGAGATGTCTGTAGAATATAAATGGCCCTCTTGTTGTTTTCTCAGTTTAAAGGGTAATATCTAGCTTTGCAGAACTAGTGTACATTTGCAAGATTACCATGATTTATGTGAAGTAACTTGGAATAATTTCATGTCTAGCTACTATTTCCATGGAATAAAGGTGAAACTCAGTACACAGCCATCATTTTTAGCTATAGCTGCTAGGTGGGGGTGGGCACTGTCAAAATAGTCACTATCTGGCTTTGCAGCGGTAGTCTTTATTTGCACGACTGATGTGATTTGTGTGAACATCTTGGAATACTTTTATGTGTAGCTACATTCTGCATGGAATAGATCTGATTCACAAATTGTGGCTATCATATTTTTTATCACAAACCCTTGAAATGCACAAGAAGTAACTATAACTGCAAGTTAGGGGAGGAAACTGTCAATGTAACTTACTTTAATAACCTTAAACCATTTTTGCCACACTTGAGCATGGCTGTGAATGACTGACAGTGAGAGAGGAATGCTGATTTGCAGCAATGGGGCTGCTGCCCTGCATCATTCCACCGTATATATAACATCAGCTGTTAATAATACACTCTTAAGATACTTGTGGTCCTGTGGTAGGGGATGTAGTGGAGTGACAGCTACTTTGATTGATGTTATGCTGTCCATCTCTTATAGTAGTGGAGGGCATGACTGACTAGTGGGTGGGGTGGAGTTTGCTACAGCTAAACCTCTGAGGTATTTAAAGTAAGTTTCAACAAGCTATCTGCTTAAAGTAACTGACCCTCTTGTTTTGTCATTTTAAATAGTGTCTTCTATAGCACACCCATGGGGTAAATAAGTTCCAACAAGCTACCTGCATAAGGTAACTGATCCTCTTGTTTGTCATTTTAAATAGTGTTTTCTACAGCACACCCTAGGTGTGTTTAACGAAGTTTTGTTGATCTGTTTGTATAAAGTAACTGACCCTGTTGTTGTCTCCTCATTTTACACAGTCACTATCTGGCTTTGCAGTACTAATTTATGCTTGAAGCTGCTTGTGATTAGTGTACATTTGCATGATTACTATGATTTATGTGAAGTAACTTGGACTACTTTAATTAATGGCTACTGTTTCCATGGAATAAAACCGAAATATAATACAAATATAAAAAAGGGCGGGTGGCACCTAATGGCAGCAGCTGCTTCAGATCTCATCAGGAAAATGCTTCTTTTGACTTCTTTTTTACCAGAAACGTCAAGAAAAGCAGTTAAAGAGGAAGGAAACATGGTTAGATTAAGTTACACTGCTAGGAATCTGTTAAAAATTGGATCTGCATTCTCATTATGCAGTGGGTTTGATCATCTTCTTACAATAAGGCCTGTAAGCTCAAACATACTACAAGAACTACTACAGCTAAGGATTTTGCTGGAACATGGAAATGAATGCAAACTTCGAGCAGATCACATGTTCATTGCAACTGATAGTCATAAAAAAAGGAAAAGATGTACCAGATTGAGGAAAAGAGGAACCAGAACAGGAATTTCAAACAGATTGTAGGTAAACCCTCACAGGCCTGCAATGCCCTCCATACTACTAGCCAATGTACGCTCACTTGAAAATAAGATGGATCACTTAAGACTGGAACTCTCATCACAACACAAGGTGAGAAACATCGATTTATTTGTGTTTACTGAAACGTGGTTAAACCAAAATATCAGTGATAGCACAGTAAATGTAGAGGGTATGACTTTATTCAGAGCAGACAGAATTCACCCACTATGTGGCAAGTCCAGAGGAGGGGGAGTGTGTATATATGTTAATAACAACTGATGCAGCAACTGTGTAGTGACCACCACCTTCTGCTCAGAAAATACTGACATTCTGTCACTAAAATGCAGGCCTTTCTACCCGCCAAGAGAGTTCAATGGAATATGCATCACAGCAGTCTACATCCCACCTGATGCAAATATCAGTGGTGCTCTGTCCACCTTATATCAGTTTAAGTGACCTGCAAAACAGAAATCCAGAGCATGCAGTAGTAATAGCAGGAGACTTCAATCAGGCTAACCTAAAGACTGTATTACCCCACTACCACCAGCATGTAAACTTTGCCACAAGGGGGGGTTAATGTACTGGACAAGGTCTACACTACATCAAAGGTGCATATAAAGCAAAACCTTATCCACATCTAGGGAGCTCTGACCACCTAGCCATCATGCTGGTTCCAGCTTATAAATCCATACTGAAAATCAGTACACCGACTAGAAAATAAATAAGGATCTGGCCTGTGGGAGCAATCTCAGCTCTATAAGACTGCTTTGACTGTACAGACTGGTCAGTGTTTAGAGAGGCTGCTGTGACAAACAACCATATTGACTTGGACACATGCACTGAGTCAGTCACAGCTTACATTTCTAAGTGTGTGTAGGATGTAACAAGCACCAAACTCATCACCATACAGGCAAATCAAAAATCTTGGCTAACTAGTGAGGTGTACGAGCTCTTGAAAGTAAGAAGTGCAGCTTTCAAATCCGAAGACTTGGAAGCTTTAAGTGTGGCCAGAGCTAAACTGAACAAAGGTATCAAAGAGGCGAAAAGATCCTATGGCAGAAAAATCCAAAGTCACTTCAGGGACCAGAAGGATACCAGGCAACTATGGAAAGGAATTCAATCCATCAATGACTACAAGCCTACATCAGCTTCATGTGATGATAGCATCGAGTTTCTGAACCGACTGAACAAATTCTTCAGTGGGTTTGACGCTGACAACAAAAGAACAGCATGCAGAATCCCTGAAGACAAGGATGCAGCGGTGCTGGGCTTCAATACAATCAATGCACATCAGTACTAGTACAGTAAGTATTAGACATTGCCTCATATGATGCCTTTATGACGTACTGCACATGTGCACATCAGTACTAGTACAGTAAGTATTAGACATTGCCTCATATGATGCCTTTATGATGTACTGCACATGTGCACATCAGTACTAGTACAGTAAGTATTAGACATTGCCTCATATGATGCCTTTATGATGTACTGCACATGTGCACATCAGTACTAGTACAGTAAGTATTAAACATTGCCTCATATGATGCCTTTATGACGTACTGCACATGTGCACATCAGTACTAGTACAGTATTAGACATTGCCTCATATGATGCCTTTATGATGTACTGCACATGTGCACATCAGTACTAGTACAGTAAGTATTAGACATTGCCTCATTCTCTGCATTTGTCATGCACAAACATATTGCTCTAACACAGGGGTCTGCAACCTTTGCTATCAAAAGAGTCATTTTTGGCCCCTCTCCCACCAAATAAAATTAATTGGGAGCCAAGATACCTATTTGACCCCTAAAATGAAGATAACACAGTGTATAAAGTTTTATATATAGTTATTATTACTAAATATAAAATAATTAAGTTTATAAGAGCAATATTTAAAATCCGTCCCTATTTTTGTTCCTTTGTTGGGATTTCTCATTCGCTGTGTGTGTGTGTGTGTGTGTGTGTGTGTGTGTGTGTGTATGTGAGTGTGTGTGTGTGTGTGTGTGTGTGTGTGTGTGTGTGTGTGTGTGTGTGTGTGTGTGTGTGTGTGTCTCGAGCTCTTAGAACAAGAAATCTGGACAAAGCTATAAACAATGGGGCACAAAGGCCAAAAAATATGGACAGTTTTTAAATATTGCTCTTACAAACTTAGAAAGTTGATAGAATAACATATTTTGCATTAGCATTAATTTTATGAAGGGTATGAAGTCTGAAATTCAAATTTTATTTTTTATTTAATTTATTTTATTTTTATTTTACATTTGTTTACTGGGAGAGTCCAACTGGAACAAGGTCTATTTACAGCGGAGGCCTGGGGAGAAAAGCTCCATAACATAACAATACAAATACAACAAATGACAAAAAAAATTCTGTACAGAAGCATATGTACAATCAGAGCTCCATGTCTTTATATGACAAACACATCATCCACGAATGACAGAAAATTTCTATACAGTGGCATATATACAATCAAGGAGATTTTTCATACCTTAGTTTGATTTGAGCAAGCTTGGTATATAGATAGCAAAACTTTGAATTCCCTATTGGTAGTACAAAGCATAAAAATGAAGGAATGGAATCTGGAAAATAATGCTATTTGGGAGATATGTCATCGCGTGAGAAATAGTTTGTAGGATAGTAGTTCCTGATAGGGAGTATTTGAGTAGTACAGAATAGCTGATGTAAGCAGTGAGAAGATGGTGTGGCAAGTTAGGAGCAGAGCAGAAAAGATTTTATGTGATACAGGGAAGATGGATGGTGCAGAGGAGATACTTTGGGGGAGGTTATTCCATTCCCTAGCAATGGTGTGGGAGAACAGACTTTTCCCTGCAGTGTTATTGGCTTTGGTTATGCAGAGAAGGGTTTTGTTGGATGAGCGTAGAGGGCGATTTTCAGAGTATTGTTTTAGAAGTTGGTTTAGGGCTGGGGTTTTCTGAGGGTTCCTTATTATGTTAAAGGTGAAGACTAATTGGTGATGGTTAATTAACTGAGGGAGTTCTATCCACTGCAGTTGCTTCAGGGCAAGACAGTGATGACTTCCAATGTCTATTTTTTCTGACTTCAGTCTTAATGATTTGCTAGAAAAACACAATTTTATGAGAAAAAGACCAGAAATAACATTCTGTGAAAATCTGCACAGTTGCGAGGTAAGTGTGTGTGTGTGTGTGTGTGTGTGTGTGTGTGTGTGTGTGTGTGTGTGTGTGTGTGTGTGTGTGTGTGTGTGTGTGTGTGAAATGCATGTTAACAGAAACCATGTTATTCTAGCAAGTTTATAACAGCAATATTTAAGGTCCATCACTTGGTCACTCTCAGTGTGTGTGCGTGTGTGTGTGTTGTGCGGTACAGTGGCCATTATTTTACAAAGCTACAGGGAGCCACTGCAGAGGGGTGGAAGAGACACATGTGGCTCCAGAGCCGCAGGTTGCAGACCCCTACTCTTTGAAAGTTGACAGTCTTTTTGTCTGTATATGTGGATATGTTTTGCAGTCAGGGCTAGTCCTATGAATAGGCCACCTAGGCAGTCACCTAGGGCGCCACTCTCTCATTTTTTGTAGAGTTGTTTTTCAGGTATTTATCTGTTTATGTATATTTTAAACTAAAGAAAAGTGACTTTTTTACAATCAAAATAAATAAGTATCTGAAGTGTGTCCTTACAATAGAAGAGAGAGCGGTGCCCTAGAGAGGAAGTCCAGCATATTTGTCCATTTGATTTGGTGGCCTCCTGCTTCTCTAGCACACAACCTATCTTGACAATGAATTGGGCAGATTGTGGGTAGTACAGAGTAAGACATCAACAAATTTAAGTGAATGGTGTATGCCGCAAAGAGAAAGCTTGGTAATGACATTTGGTAAATATTTATTTTTTTTTTGGTACTGGCAGACAACCAGATCTTTTCATTAGTCCTTGGTTGTCCCTGATTTTGTAGAACATGATTGCCCTGTCCCTAGCCTGATATACCTCTCAACTGTCCCCATTTTTCTCTTATGCTTTTGGTATGTCCCACATAAAATTTGTAGTTTTCTGGCAAATCATTGAAGACAGCAGTCATGAAATAACAATGGACATTTAAGTTTTAGACTTCATATTCTTCAGAAAATTCATGCTGATTTATTTTTTATAGCAAATCTTTGACAACAAAGGTCGCTATGCAATGATAGAAGTTTAAGGTTTCAAACTTCATATCCTTCAGAAAAAGTATGCTAACATAAAATGTGTTATTCTAACAACTTTTCATGTTTATAAGAAAAATATTTAAAATGTATCCCTGATTTTGGGTGTTTATCTTTCCATTATTTTTGACTTTGTCTGTATTTCTTATACTAAGAGGCTGAGATATTTCCATCACATTTTCTTCATGGTAAACCACTGAGGATTACAATCAGTCAAATCAAAATACATGGGAATTCTGTGCTTCCTTTTCCACAGATACTATTTGTTGATGCAAAACCTGCTGTTCTACGAACTAAATGAAGTTGAGTAACAGAAAAATGTAGGCCTGTCTGTGGGAAAATATGACTAAGGGCTGATTTTTGCTCATTATTCTAAATGTGCTTGATTACTGTGATTTGTGTGAAGGAACTTGAAATACTTTAATGTGTGACTACTGTTTCCCTGGAACAAAGCTAAAATACAATCCATGGCTTGTCATTTTTAACTATAACTGAGGCATGGGGGTAAGAGATGTCTGTAGAATATAAATGGCCCTCTTGTTGTTTTCTCAGTTTAAAGAATAATATCTAGCTTTGCAGAACTAGTGTACATTTGCAAGATTACCATGATTTATGTGAAGGAACTTGGAATAATTTCATGTCTAGCTACTATTTCTATGGAACAAAGGTGAAACTCAGTACACTGCCATCATTTTTAGCTATAGCTGCTAGATGGGGGTGGGCACTGTCAAAATAGTCACTATCTGGCTTTGCAGCGGTAGTCTTTATTTGCACGACTGATGTGATTTGTGTGAACATCTTGGAATACTTTTATGTGTAGCTACATTCTGCATGGAATAGATCTGATTCACAAATTGTGGCTATCATATTTTTTATCACAAACCCTTGAAATGCACAAGAAGTAGCTATAACTGCAAGTTAGGGGAGGAAACTGTCAATGTAACTTACTTTAATAACCTTAAACCATTTTTGCCACACTTGAGCATGGCTGTGAATGACTGACAGTGAGAGAGGAATGCTGATTTGCAGCAATGGGGCTGCTGCCCTGCATCACTCCACCGTATATATAACATCAGCTGTTAATAATACACTCTTAAGATGCTTGTGGTCCTGTGGTAGGGGATGTAATGGAGTGACAGCTACTTTGATTGATGTTATGCTGTCCATCACTTATAGTAGTGGAGGGCATGACTGACTAGTGGGTGGGGTGGAGTTTGCTACAGCTAAACCTCTGAGGTATTTAAAGTAAGTTTCAACAAGCTATCTGCTTAAAGTAACTGACCCTCTTGTTTTGTCATTTTAAATAGTGTCTTCTATAGCACACCCATGGGGTAAATAAGTTCCAACAAGCTACCTGCATAAGGTAACTGATCCTCTTGTTTGTCATTTTAAATAGTGTTTTCTACAGCACACCCTAGGTGTGTTTAACGTAAGTTTTTGTTGATCTGTTTGTATAAAGTAACTGACCCTGTTGTTGTCTCCTCATTTTACACAGTCACTATCTGGCTTTGCAGTACTAATTTATGCTTGAAGCTGCTTGTGATTAGTGTACATTTGCATGATTACTATGATTTATGTGAAGTAACTTGGACTACTTTAATTAATGGCTACTGTTTCCATGGAATAAAACCGAAATATAATACAAATATAAAAAAAAGGGCGGGTGGCACCTAATGGCAGCAGCTGCTTCAGATCTCATCAGGAAAATGCTTCTTTTGACTTCTTTTTTACCAGAAACGTCAAGAAAAGCAGTTAAAGAGGAAGGAAACATGGTTAGATTAAGTTACACTGCTAGGAATCTGTTAAAAATTGGATCTGCATTCTCATTATGCAGTGGGTTTGATCATCTTCTTACAATAAGGCCTGTAAGCTCAAACATACTACAAGAACTACTACAGCTAAGGATTTTGCTGGAACATGGAAATGAATGCAAACTTCGAGCAGATCACATGTTCATTGCAACTGATAGTCATAAAAAAAGGAAAAGATGTACCAGATTGAGGAAAAGAGGAACCAGAGCAGGAATTTCAGACAGATTGTAGATAAACCCTCACAGGCCTGCAATGCCCTCCATACTACTAGCCAATGCACGCTCACTTGAAAATAAGATGGATCACTTAAGACTGGAACTCTCATCACAACACAAGGTGAGAAACATTGATTTATTTGTGTTTACTGAAATGTGGTTAAACCAAAATATCAGTGATAGCACAGTAAATGTAGAGGGTATGACTTTATTCAGAGCAGACAGAATTCACCCATAATGTGGCAAGTCCAGAGGAGGGGGAGTGTGCATATATGTTAATAACAACTGCTGCAGCAACTGTGTAGTGACCACCACCTTCTGCTCAGAAAATACTGACATTCTGTCACTAAAATGCAGGCCTTTCTACCTGCCAAGAGAGTTCAATGGAATATGCATCACAGCAGTCTACATCCCACCCGATGCAAATATCAGTGACGCTCTGTCCACCTTATATCAGTTTAAGTGACCTGCAAAACAGAAATCCAGAACATGCAGTAGTAATAGCAGGAGACTTCAATCAGGCTAACCTAAAGACTGTATTACCCCACTACCACCAGCATGTAAACTTTGCCACAAGGGGGGGGGGGTAAATGTACTGGACAAGGTCTACACTACATCAAAGGTGCATATAAAGCAAAACCTTATCCACATCTAGGGAGCTCTGACCACCTAGCCATCATGCTGGTTCCAGCTTATAAATCCATACTGAAAATCAGTACACCGACTAGAAAATAAATAAGGATCTGGCCTGTGGGAGCAATCTCAGCTCTACAAGACTGCTTCAACTGTATAGACTGGTCAGTGTTTAGAGTGACAAACAACCATATTGACTTGAACACATGCACTGAGTCGGTCACAGCTTACATTTCTAAGTGTGTGTAGGATGTAAAAAACACCAAACTCATCACCATACAGGCAAATCAAAAATCTTGGCTAACTAGTGAGGCGTATGAGCTCTTGAAAGTAAGAAGTGCAGCTTTCAAATCCGAAGATATGGAAGCTTTAAGTGTGGCCAGAGCTAAACTGAACAAAGGTATCAAAGAGGCGAAAAGATCCTAAGGCAGAAAAATCCAAAGTCACTTCAGGGACCAGAAGAATACCAGGCAACTATGGAAAGGAATTCAATCCATCAATGACTACAAGCCTACATCAGCTTCATGTGATGATAGCATCGAGTTTTTGAACCGACTGAACAAATTCTTCAGTAGGTTTGATGCTGACAACAAAAGAACAGCATGCAGAATCCCTGAAGACAAGGATGCAGCGGTGCTGAGCTTCAATACAATCGATGTCACCAGAACCCTAAAACGTGTCAACCAGAGGAAAGCAGCTGGCCCTGACAACATCATGGGCAAGGTACTAAGGGAATGTGTGACAGAACTGGCTCTAGTACTCAGTGACATCTTCAACACTTCACTCCATCTAGCCAGTGTTCAAAAATGCTTCAAGGAGATGACTATCATTCCTCTACCCAAGAAACCACAGTCAACAACTCTGTACCGACCAGTTGCTTTAACCTTGATGGTAATGAAATGCCTGGAGAGGCTGGTCAAAGATCATATAGTCTCAATCTTACCTGTGTCACTGGATGCACTGCAATTTGCGTACAGGACAACCCGCAGTACAGGGGATGCCATCTCACTAGCTCTCCATGGAGCACTGACCCACTTAGAAGGCAAAAACTGCTATGAAAGACTGCTATTCATCGATTTCAGTTCTGCTTTCAACACTGTCATCCCTCAGAATCTGATATCGAAGCTACTTCAACTGGGCATAGATTCTCATTTATGCAATTGGATTCTGAGCTTCCTTACTGAAAGGCCTCAAAAGGTTCATGTGGGAGACAACAGCTCCGGAAGTATCATCCTGAACACAGGAGTACCACAGGGGTGTGTCTTAAGCCCTCTCCTTTTCACTCTGCTGACAGATGACTGCATGGCCACACATGAGATGAATAGGATCATCAAATTTGTGGATGACACCACTGTTATAGGCCTGGTCAAAGATGGAGAGGAGGAGGCCTACAGGAACGAGACTGATCAACTACTTGTCTGGTGTGACAGCAACAATCTAGCACTGAATGTCAACAAGACAAAGGAGCTGATTGTTGATTTCAGAAGATCTCAAGTATCACACAAACCTCTAGTGATGAAAGGGATGACAGTGGAAAGGGTCAAGAGTACAGATTTCATGGGTCTTCATCTCACGGAGAACTTATCCTGGTCAGTCCATGTATCCAGCACAGTCAAAAAAGGTCAGCAACGTTTGCACTTTCTAAGAAAACTTAGGAAGGCAAAATTACCAAGCTCCATACTTCAGACCATTTATAGGGGCACCATTGAAAGTGTCCTGACCAACAACATTGCAGTCTGGTATGGGAGCTGTAATAATCAGGATCGGAAGGCTCTCAAAAGAGTTATAAGTTCAGCAGAAAGAATCATTGGCACCTCCCTTACTCCTCTGGAAAATATACACAAATGCTGGTGCATAGACAGGGCCAAAAAGATTTCCACCGATCCAACACATCCTGCCAATGGTCTGTACACTCGCCTATCCTCTGGCAGGAGATACATAAGCCTGCATTGTAAGACCACCAGCCTAAAAAACAGTTTCTTAACGCTCTCTGTTAGACTGTTGAACTCTTGGGGAAAACAAACCATGACGTCTGTTTCATAACTAGCCTTTCAAGGGGCTTATTTTATGGATGTGCAATAACTAAGTGCAATACTAAGGTAGCTCACCTACACACTGAAGGACTGTAAAGTGCAATATACAAACTTTGCAATAATCCAGTCTAATCATAGATATGCTGCTATTGTTTCAATTTTACTTTGACAATTTTACCTTCATATTGTTCCTTGTCTTCCTCGTCTCCTGTTCTGGGATGGGTGTGGGTCACTGCTATCCGACTTTACTTATAAATTGCTACTTATTACATTTCTACTGTGATATTTTATTAATTTTTCTCTATCTACATTTGCAACTGTTTCCTGCATGAGAATGAAGCATTGTAATTTCATTCAGCTACACTGCTGTGTAGTTCTGAATGACAATAAAGTTTTCTTTGACTTGACTTGACTTTGATTCATAGCTGTACTGTTGGGTGAGGGTGAGTTCTGGCTGTAGAAAGAAAGTGGCCCTCTTTTTGCTTTTCGCAGTTTAAACAGTCACTCTCTGGCTTTCCAGGACTAGTGTGCAATTGCAGGATTAATGTCATTTGTGTGAAACAACTTGGAAAACTTTTACCGTGTGATTACTGGTTGTGTGAAAGTTCACAGAGCTGAAGTACAATACATGGCCATCACCTTTTATCACAATCATCTGCAGGGCATACACAAGTAGTTATAATTTTAGGTGGCAGTTGGAGCTGTCTCTTGAAAGTAATTGACCTCTTGTTCTTTGTGCAGTTTAAACAGTTACTATCTGGTTTTCAAGACTAGAGTACATTTGAGTGAAGTAAAATAGATTAAAGTGGATATCTAAGATGTGGACAGATGGGTCTGCTTCACATAATTGACTGTCACATAGCTGACTTTCATATTACTGAGACAAAAAGAACAAAAATGCAGAAACCCAAATAGCAGCTTTACAAGAGGGTAAGTAAACCCTTGTCAGATATGCCCTGTTCACTGTAGTGCAATCCTTGAGTTGGTATATTTAGTAAGGAGGGGTCTGGGGGGTGAAGCCCCCCACCTATGTGGGTGAAAAGTACCTCGGAGTTAGGTTCGTAAACAGTTGAACAAGTGTTTACTTACCCTCTTTAAAAGCTGCCGTTCGGGTTACTGCATTTTCGTTCTTTTTGTCTCATTAATATGAAAGTCGGCTGTATGACTGTCGATTATGTGCAGTAGACCCGCACAGGCAAAGCAGCTTTAATTGTTGGTATCAGATATAGAGGAAAATAACTAGATACCTGTTTCTAGCTTGCACATTATTCTAGCTTTGCATGACTAATGTGAAATGTTTGAAGCAACTTAGAATACTTTAGTGTGTGGTAACTGTGTGGGGCAAAGGTGACCTATATTACATGGACATCATCTTCTATCACAGTAAGATTTCTGAGTCGAACAGAAAAGTGGACACAGCTGCCTTGTGGAGGCTGTCTGAATGAAAGCATCTGACTCCCCTTGTGCTTTTCACAGTTTCAATAATCTTTTAAAAAATAAAGCATAAAATATTTCACAGAACATCAAGACCTTCAGAGCTTCTGGGAGCGTGGTGCCCCCCCACCACCACCACACTCTAAGGCTGCATAAGAAGATTTTGACACTGGCTTAGTAGTAACCTCTGTTCTGAACCTCACTTAGTCTAAAACCAGCCCTCCTCAGGTGTGCACAGGAGGCCATTGTAGTTTCTGTTGGGGGATGGGGACATTGCCCTTATTTGTTTAGTTTTCTTTCCAAGCCTCAGACGTGCGCACAGGTCAATGTAATTTGTGTTGGGCTGGGACGTGGTTATTGTTTCTTTCATTTCTTCAAAAACTTCAGAGGTGTATGCAGAGTTTATTATAGCTTATATAAGAGCAGTGTGCTGTGTATGAGTAACAATCTGGAAAACTACTGTGATGATTTTGTTTTCACTTTCCTCGCAAGCATGTAAAAGTGAAAAAAAAAAGTTTTGAGCACACCCGTACTGTGGAAACACCTCTTACCATTGGCAAATCATGCTCAGGTTGTCCCAGTGAATCTCTGGAAAAGTAAAGAGATCTAAATAACTTCATTATATTTTTAACTTTTTATTCTGACATTATATGTCTTTATAATTAGGGAGAGCTCTGATGAAGTTGGTATGAAAATGCCACAGACTGGTATACGGACTTTAACTAAGTCTTTATATCTCTTTACTTCTCTGATGGTTCCTGAAGTAAAGAGATATAAACACTTAGTTAAAGTCCGTATACCAGTCTGTGGCATTTTCATACCAACTTCATCAGAGCTCTCTCTGATGGTTCCTAGACTGCCGCTGTGGTGCAGTGGTAGCATTGTTACCTCACAGCAACAGGTTCTCCCGTTCGATTCTCGGCTGGTGTGCGGGGAGTGCCTTCTGTGTGGAGTCTGCATGTCCTCCCCGTGGTCGAGTGGCATTCCGAAAGACATGGGTGAATGGGGGTGCCTTCATTGAAGGTTGGGCATCGAGCTGGAAACTCGGCACCGTAAAAACCTACTGCCAGTCATTAGCGGACCAGAGTTCCGCTGTGGTGACCCCTAACTGGGAAAAGCCGAAAGACAAACAACAAGAACTTCTCTGATGGTTCCTCATCTGAATCATATTATGTGGAAAAGCTTCTGTAAAGAATGGAGGCAGAGACAGGTTGAAACAGCCCCTACTGTGACAGCCATCCAAAATCCAATCCACTGACATGGGGAGAGCTCACCCCCCTCATCTCTCCAACCAGGAGCAGTATCCAGTCTATCTTTGTCCGCCCCAGACAGCCTCAGTTCTTTAAATGTAACTTGCAGTTACCTTACAATAGTTTTGTATACAGCAGCACTCATCTGTCCCACAACAAAGAAAATGAGATTTTGCAACTTGAATCAAAGCCTCCGGAGTTTTTCCTTCTTTCTGTTTTGAGCATGTTCTATTTTCTAGCATAAATGCACTATGTCTCTTTTCTGCTGACCACTGGGGCAACCTGAACATTATGGCCAGGGATAAGAGATGTTTCCACTTAATGTAGGTGTTCAAGACTTTTTTTTTTCACTTTTACTCGCTCTTCTTGTGATTTCTGGGCTCAGAGACCCAAGCTAGAAACAATCTGTTCCTTGCCTCACAAACATCAGATGCGTATGCAGCTGCCTATCATCTGTGGGAGTCAAAGTAGGCATGCTTTTTATATGTCTGATAAAAACAGGTTGAAATAATGTATATTTGTGTTTTTAGTTTCATTCCAGTCTGACAGAAGGATACGTAGACTGTGGCTGCCTTTTGGGAGTGGGGGTGGGGAGGCATACTGTGTATATGTATTACAGCAGCAACTTGAAATACAAATGACTCATCATTTGTGTCTTTACTTCATCCCAGTCTCACACCAGAGGAATAAGTAGAAGGTGACTGCTTTTTATTTGGGGGGGGGGGGTGTAGAGGAGCAGGTACTATTCTCAGATATGATTTATGTATCCATCTCAAGTTTATTACGAACTGATATTTTGTTAGTTTTGAGCATTAAACCTTGGATGCAAATTATTTTTTCCTTGAAATAAAAAAAGTACAACTGAATTTCTTTCCTCATGATTTTTGTTCAGACTATTACTGAGTCAAAATGTTGGAAAAAAAGATCTAAAATGCATCTTGAAATATCTAGGGCTCTCATGGCTTCTGATGACTTAGAGGCTCCCCGGCCCCCAGCTTAATATAGTTGTTTTCTGAAAGTGTAATATTGTTTATGTAGGACCTGTACTAAGGATGCAGGAAAATGCAATGCCGAAGAATAACACTGAAGTTCTTTCCTCAATCATGATTTTTGTTTAGGCCATCATTTAATCAAAAAAATGGAAAAATGTCTAAAATGTACCTCCAGCATTTTGAACCTCCGTGGCTTCTGGGGCCTTGGTGGCACACAGTCCCCTAGCTTAAGTCACTTATTTATTCTGCCTTCATTACAGTACAGTCATGGTCAGCCAGTGTGGGTTGAAAGGATGCAGAAAAAAGCAAAGCTGAAGTGTGATAATGAATCTCTTTCCTTAATCAGGATTATTGCTCAGACCACCACTGGATGAAAAAGTTGTTTAAACAAACTTTAAAATGTACTTCAGAGCATCTAGAACCCCCATGGCTTTTGGGAACCTAGCAGCCCACAGACCCCCAGCTTACTTCATTTACGTCCTCTTCAGTTATTACAGTGCTGTCCTGTTCAGTTAGGATGTGTTGAAAGGGTGCACAAAAAAGCAAAGCTGGAGAATAAGACTGAATTTCTTTCCTTAATCAGGATTTTTTTCAGAAAATCATTGGATAAAACAGGTTGTATTAAAAAATGAAATGCATCTCAGAGCATCTAGGACCCCCATGGCTTCCCAAGCTTAATGAAATTATTTCCTCCACAGCTGTCAGAGTATAGTTTTGATTTATTAGGATGTGTTCAATGAATGAATGCAGGGAAAACTGAAGAGTAAGACAAACTGTGTGACGGAGAAGAAAGAAGTCATCTGGATGGTGTGGGTAGTCTAGATTAGAATGAAGGGGCTGAGGCGTTACTGGTGATTCGCATGTGGGAGGGGCACTGCATAAGTCTTTACTAGTTCACCTATGGCATGCTCTGTTTACAGTCTTAGCTTTCTGCAGGAGTGCAGTTAATATACCCACATTTAATACTGCCATGTTTTCTTAACGTAATGTTTCTATTGTTTCTCTACTACAAAGAAATATTTTTCTATTGATTCTACTTCATAGAAGATGCCGGAATATAAACATGTTTCTGTGGTGAATCCAGCTGATTAAATGTTAAAGAAATGAAATAAATATATTGTTTAAGATATGGAAACAAATCTTACAGCAACATAAAAATTTGTGATGAGAACTGGCTGCAGAGAGTAAATCAGGCAGTGACAAGTCATATTAAGCCTTACTGGTGATCATGCTGAGCAGATGTGCATTTATCAGGATAAAAAAATTGAGAGCTCTCAGCAGTTGAAGACCTTTTCACATATAAAAATACCTTGTCTCTGTTTCCTCTTCCAGCCTTCAAAGTAAGACGGGGGAGGGAATTCTTGGATGTGGAAAAGTTTAAAATAATCTGTATGCATAATGTAGCCTGTAGAGTTGCCCTACATATGAGTCACAGACTGACTGTGTCCTATATACATGAAACAGTTGTTGATCTTAGACCATGGGGACGTGGCCTGTTAGAAATAAAAAGATAAAAATGAAAATGCACAGCAAGCCACATATCCACTATTCACATCCCTAAATCTAAACTAAACTTAAAATGTCTTAAGAAATATGGTATTACAGTTCAAACATTGAGAATAGTAGAAATGTTTAGGTCTTAAATGCAGCACAGAATGTTAAAAATGTTTTATTTTTGCATTCAAAAACTGTAGTGAATTGATTCAAATTAAAACAACAAATAACTAGTTTATATATATATATATATATATATATATATATATATATATATATATATATATATATATATACATATATGTGTGTGTGTGTGTGTGTGTATACATATATATATATATATATATATATATATATATATATATATATATATATATATACACACACACACACACACACACACACACACACACACACACACATATATATATATATATATATATATATATATATATATATATAGTGATCAACTGATCATTTTTAACATCTTTTATACAAATTAAACACCATTTTACAGTAGTGCCATTTTTGCTGGACTCTATGTTTTAGATTTTTTTTTAATAATTTGTTATGAAAATTCTAGGTATTACCTGAAAACTAGTGCATGGCCTTTTATATTACACATGATAAATACAAACATAATTATTCATTCATTGGTTTTCTGATCCTGCTTTATTTCAATCAGAGTCGTAGCAGAACTGATTTTTATCTAAGCAAGCAATGTGTGTAAGGCAGGGAATTAATCCTGGAAAGGATGCTAGTCCACCTCATAATGCGCACACACACACACACACACACACACACACACACACACACACACACACACACACACACACACAAATGGGATATCTGTCATTGAGCAAAAACTACCCTATTAAATGAAATCTCCCTGATCCTAATTTCCTATCTGAATTGAGTTGCCCCCTGAATGTTTTTTACATAGGTTTGCTAACTGCAAGATCACAGTATGTGATTTCTCTACTTTTTTCATCCTTGTAGCATGTATACCCTTATCCCATGTTTTTTACACCTTGAAGTTAGTGTATTTAAGTAAGGATGTGTGTGAGCCACAAGGTGGCTTAGCCCAACAAAAGTATTTTTTAGGGTTGTCATATTCAGTTTTGGCAAATTGCTTTTCAATGAGTTTTAATCGATGAGGTTGTAGTCGGTGGCTTGTGCATTCATTTCTCACAGACACACAGATACACAGGCAAACACACACACTGCGAGAAATTGATGCACAAGCCACTGACTGCAACCTCTTCAATTAAAACTTATTAAAAAGCACTTTGCCAAAAGAGAATGTGACAACCCTAAAATAGTACTTTTTTTGGGATAAGCCACCTTGTAGCCCACATATCTCCTTACTTAAATACATTTATATGGAAGACTTATGATAGCTCCTTAGCCATTCCTGCTTGGTTTTATTATCTGCAGTTTCTTTCCTTGCACACTGTAAGGCAACATTTTTGCTTTTCTGGTTTGCCTCAGGCACTTCACTTTGACACTGTCTTTATTTTACTTCTTTTATTATTTCAAATTGCATTGTTTTCTCTGTTTTCTGTTGCAGTATTAGCTGAACCAGCCAACACATCGGTTCATAGTATACATATACCTCAAATCAGTTCTGATAGATTTTCACTCTGAAAGATATCTAGTCTTTAGAATATTTTTTACATTGTTTCTTCCTTTCATTTGCATTATCAACCTTTTTTTTATTTTGGGTATTGATATCTTTAAACATTTTGAACTTGGCTCTCCACTATAATTTTGTGGTCTGTGCTTCTCACAGGTTAACACCATAGCTCTCAACCTTCCATCTCCAAAAAAGAGGAACACTAGCCTCCATAATGTGGAACAAATAGACAAAATGTGGAACACATTCTAATGGCTTATGAACAACTTCAACTAGGAAGGTCATAGGATGGTTAAAATATGCTGATTTTACTTACAAAGCAGATATTTTAATGAATTAATACAATTCATTTCTATTTATCATAGATTTCACTTAAAAAATTCCTAACACTGAATGTGTGACAGTCCCTTTCAATGTGGAACTTCGAGGAACATGAACTTTTTAAGACCCCAAATGAGGTACGTTCCTCATAATGAGGTACACTTGAGATGTATGGTTAACACTTAGCTTTTATACTGAGTTGTCTGCCTCTTATACAACTCACTTACTTTTGGCAGTCAACTCATTTTCCACATCATGCATTTCTTTAATTTGGCATTGAGTCAAGACCACTTCTACTGTCAATCTTTCTCCACACCATAAACCTCTGGTACAAAGTAATTTGCATTTCTTAAACTCCATGCCAGGCTCTACATAAAAAGCTTGCATTTCTTTTGTAAATTGAAGATCATTCTTTTCATGAAGCACAACCTTCTCCAAACTCAAAAACCTCTTATTTCCTATTACTGCAAGGCATAATTTTGCTTCGACACCTCTAGGTTAATGACAGAGTGTTCTAGCTAAGAAAAATTTGCAGTTTTTTAGACTTTATACCATTTACATGCATAGGCTCTGTTTCCAGCACTTTTGTGTTTGGAGACTGTATGTTTTCTATCCAGTGCAATTTATTTGGCGTCAAGGTCTCTTTTCTCCATTATACCTCAGACTCAATGTGAACCACAGTTTTAGGCCTCGCACTTGTTTAACAAGCTCAAACAGACTTTAATTTAGGGCACCTATTTGCATCTATTTATTTATGGACATCTGCAACATCTTTTTCAAATACTCATTTGGACAAGATTTTTAACTCCATCTGTGCGATTCAATAAACTGCGTGTAGGTTTTGCACGAAGCCTACATGGAGTTTAAATGTTTATGTGGTGAGCAGCAGTGGTTATTACGTATTCATGCTGCTTACCTTATTTAAATGTAAACAAGCATGGTTTCATGGCTGGCAACAGTGTTGCTAGCCAGGAAATCATGTAATGCAACATGGATAGGACACATGTTTACTTTAGAGCACACTAGTTTAGTGGGATTGCACAGAATGCCACAATGATTATCATATAGTAATGTATATGTTCTAAACATATTACAGGATGATATATATAGTGCAGAGTAATATGAAATCCCATTCCAGGCATGCCTTACAAAAGTTGTGTAAATGATCTGTAAAAGTACATGGACTGCAATGTGAAATAAACAGTCAGGGGAAGTGTGTTTATTGAATAGGGACACACAGATAAATTGTAGGAATGAACACAGGGAAAGAGGACAGGTGAAATATCATAATATACAGCAGATGAGGGCATGTAAATGAAAGACAGTTGTAGCAGGAACACTAATCACATATCAACATGGTACAGTATGGACTGTACAGTGAAAATGCATATTATGTGACTGTCAGAGAAGGTGACATAATGGAGATGTCTTTGTGATATAAGCATCTTGATGTAAGCAATAGAGAGGACGTCCATCAGGGATGTCATATACAATCAAGTTTGGATGCATATTGTGGGTCTGTGCAAACTGATTTGGCTGAATATGACTGTAATGTCAACAGAGGTTTCCAACAAGTGGGACACAGTTACAGGCCCATAGACAATAGTAAAAGAAGCTAAAAGAAGCACACACAATCATGGACAATATCAGAATAATACCACAAGTAATCCCATGTCTCTGACACAACATATTTCATGCTGAGTAATTATAGATGGTTCTGCACAAACACACCTGTACAACTATTGTGGCAATGTCAGCAGTCTGTGCAGGTAATAAAGCACACCATCCTCACACTATACCATCTGCTGGAGGTGTTAGGAGGGACACTGCTATACCTGTATATGACATTCTGATCAATACAGGCTAGTTGGCTGGTGTGCATGGCAGATATATATGGCACAATCCACACTGTCTTGAATGTAACTCATGCCATCAATGTTGTCAAACAGTTATGTATGTATTGTGTATATCACCGAAACAGGTATCACACATGCATCTGGTATAACACCTTGCTGGGGGTGCCATATCATCAGACAGTAATGTTTATGCAACAAAAAGAAGGTATGGCCAATAAGATGTGTGACAGTTCACTGTGGCAAAGATGGTACACTTCAGCTACACATCACTGGAAGATGTATAGGGAAGTACATGAAGAAGGCTGCATTATACTCAGTTATTGGTGTGATGAAGGCTGTGACCTATGGTAGTATTATGGCCTTTGATGTAGATGTCCTGCACATACTAAGTAGATGTGTTACATACAAGAGAGTGGTCATCAATGTGGCCACATGCTGGTGGACATTCCACATACCATATACCCCAGGACACAGGCCACATACCAATTGGTCTGTTTATAGGGTATGATATCTACAGTATCCTTGGGTTGTGCATTTGTTTCATAACATAACAAATCCCCCTATGTTTTTGTTCCTTCTCATGTGTTGTCGTCACTGTGGCAGCAATCTTTGGTGTGTGTTGATACTGTCTGTATTATACTAATATCACAGTTGGAGTCAATGATTGCCCACAATCTATAGTCCTCCAAACAGCTGTTTGGACACTGGATGTGTATGTCATTCTTGACGTCTGTGACTTAAATAATGGACATGAAAGGGCCTAGCAGACAACGCTGATGTACAGGCCTGATCATGGGACCCAAGGTATAGGTCACTTCACACATTCCAACATATTTAGATGCCACATATGTGATCCAGTGATCTACCCACTTGGTGATATATGTGTTTGTGTCCACTTCTAACAGTGTTGATTGAATACGTCAGTGAACCCATAATCTCTGACTACAGTCTTACACTTGACTCATAAAGTTGGTTTGTGCTAAAGATTTATGCATACATACTTGCTTTTAGAGTTAGGATATGCATGCTTACTTTGCTACTACTGTATAGAAAACAAAAACATTTTCTTTAACTTTTAAAGCTACAATGATACTTCTCTTGTGCTGCATACAAACCACTTGGTTCCCTCTGCCTCTCCAGATGATCAGCACAAGCCTACATATTCACCACTATTTCAGGATTAGCTGTGAAAAGAAAAGAAAAGAACAGAAGAGCATTATGCATACCAGTCTTGCCTATATTTAGCTTTCTATGTATTATAAATTCTCTTTATTAGCATATTTACAAAACTGTGGGATGTCACTAGTTTGAAAGTCATCCAACCACTGGTTGAGTGTATCCCTCTTGCACCTTTTTAGGTGATTGAAGTGGTGCCTGCATTGTTCTCCAGTGCATGGGATGCCAGTTGCACTGGATACAGCCTTGGCCAGACTATCCAAGCATCAGACTTATACTGGGAGCCAGAATAGTCCCCCTTCAGAAGCCTTTGACTGTGGCGCTTTACCAGGAGTCCAATAAATATTCTACACTCTTGAACACCCCACTGCTGTGTCCTAAACTGGGCACCTTCCTCTCTAACAACAGACATGTCTAATCCCAAAGCAATAGCAATAGCAAATAATGATTTCCTGCCAATTCCAGTCATCACATTCACTGGTAGTGCGCAAATCAGAGAAATGATGCCAACTACATTCACATGATATTAAGTGCAGAGCAACAGTACCAAACAGAGACGAAAGCAATTTTTCTGAAACTGAAAGGTTAAGATGACACTTGACATTAGTTTGAGGGGTGTCCGCTGCTGTAGCTGTTAGGTGATTTAACTTTGCTGACATGCACTTGGGGCATGAATGTCCTGACCTGGCATGGGTTTGTTTGGCTTTATACACTGCTAAAATTGACTTCTACAGTGTGTGACTCAAACCTATGCATAAGGGACAAAACCTTTTCTTCCACAGTGTTGATTTTCCATCTTTGCTGCAGAAGAAGTCTTTCTCAGACATAGTCATGAATCATTCATAAATACAGATGACAGATTGAGGTGTTAACCATGTATGTGTATGACCTGACAAGGTCCTTGTATATACATTCATTTGTGTATTTGTCTTATTTAAGTGTGAAGGCAATCCAAGTCCAGATAGCAGTATTATAATTATAGAAACATAGTAGACAGCATACCTTCAGTCATATATCTGAACCTTCAAAACACAGTAAGAGTGTCTTATCCCTCATACATATAATTCATATCAGCTCCACTATTTATAATTAAGTATAAAGTGTTATAAGTGATATTTTAATATAATGAGAAATGGTACAACCGTAAAAATGTCTGGAATTTCCTGTATTAGAATGTAGGACCACGTGCATGACAGCCCTACACTTACACCTGTTGCCACAGGAATATTAAAATAACACTTGTATGTTTTCCTGTTTACTACTATAAACTGGACTGTGACAACAGTAAACTATGTTGCACTTCCTGTATTAGAACCCAACACCATCTGCATACTGTATTACAGCCCTTCACTTATACCTGCTGCCACAGAAATCATTAAATAACAGTTGCATAATAGTTCTGTGTGTTAACCTCCATGCAACACCACTTACTGTGTTTGCGCCATGCCCAACAGAATTAGTAGACTGTATCTATTTTGAAATTGTTGACTGTCTGCTTCCTGTATGCAGGCGTTCGATGGCTGCAGGTATTGGGGAAGCTTGCTAACCACCACACAACATCGATTACTGACACTGAGTGGTGGAAGGCAAAAACTGCAACAGTGTATTTTTTTTTACCTTTACACTGTCTATGCCCTGTCCGCATGTGTTCTGTCTGCTTCCTGTGTAGGCCACTAGTCCAGGTTTGGGCACTGCTAAGTGCTGTGCATAGCTAAACATGACATTCGTTGTATTTTTCTGTTTCCCTTGCTTGCGCTAAGCCATGCACCACACAAACACTGGCATTTAAAAAAGGGAAAATTATTAGAATGGACAAAACTAAATCTATTAAAACAACACTACAAACATTTATGTTGGTACACATGAAATATTTTCACGCAGGTCTGGATTTGAACGCTCTCTCTCTTCAAAACACAGTAAGGGTATCTTCCATCTTTGTCACAGAAAGAGGTCTGCAAAAAAAGAATGAAAATCATTGTGCATACAACCAACTTCATCATCATCCACAGTACTAACAAAACATATGACAGTTGTTTGTACATGTATTAATTTCACATGTAGTGCACTGAGTGATCATACAACCATTTATGACTATTGCTTATATAAATAGGTTCATAGGTTCAGAGGTTCATAGGTAGGTACTAGGCATTTATAAGCCTAGTCAGAATGTGTTGGCATTCGCCGCCTCGTTAGATTAGTTCCCTCTGCCTTTGTCCAGCAGATCCACTGAAGTGATCCCCGGGGTAAACTTTCTGTTTCCCATTCACTCATCAAGGTTTCTCCTGAAGAGTGTTAGCGAGGAGCTCTGCCTAATGTAGATTTGAATCTTGTTCCAAAGCATGGGAAGTCTCTGGGACAGGAATCTATTCCTCCAGCATGTCCTATTTATTGTTGTGGTGAGGTTTAGATCCCTAGAGCGTGTGGCTTGAGGGGATATGGTTTTCTTTAGGTGGAGCATGTCCATCAATTCTGGGTTGGACATGGCGTTGTATGTCAAGCAGAGATCATCTTTGAGTAGGCGGTATGCAACCGAGTACAGTTGGTGTTTCTTCAGTCGAGCTGCATAGGGCATCTGTTTGAGGCCAGTGATCCTCTTGGTGAGGTACTTCTGCGGTCTTTCCAGCTGTTGCAGGTGTGTTGTAAGGTACATCCCAAATGGCGTGTTGTACTCTGTGATGGGTCTGATGAGTGATGAGTAGAGGGGCACAATGACCTCTTTTGATCTGGATGCAAACCCTTTTGTGATTAGGTGGGCCACATAGAAGGATTTTCTAACCACTTTGGCAATGTGATTATCAAAGGAGAGATTACTATCTACTTGGGTCCCCAGATCCCTTATTACGTCCTCTGTATTTAGGAGACTACCATCTATGTGGTAGTTTGTGGGTACTTTGTTTTTTCCAAAGGGGGTGACTATGCACTTTTTGGCATTTAGCTTGAGGCCATTATTTTGACACCAGGTATCCGTCTCAGTGAGACCCTTTTAGAGGCTGTCTGTGTCAGCCGGAGTGTCCGTTATAGCCCCTAGTTTGTAGTCATCTGTAAACTTGGACAGCCATAGTCCTCCTGTGCTTGCATGTACCTCTGAGAAGTATGTGCTGAACAGGAGGGGTCCTAGGACTGAACCCTGGGGAACGGTACTTGTAACTGGTTTAGAGTCGGACCTAGCTCCCGCAACCTGTAAAAAACCTGTAAAAAGATTAATTGGGGTTATTTATCTTTAAATATCTTAGTAATTTAGATTGTTTATTTGGATTATTTAATCCATTTATGTTTAAAGATAGTAATGTGATATCCATGCCAAGTTATTTTAAAGAAGTATTTAAAATGTCAATATATTTTCCTGAAATCATCTCCTCTACATATAATAAAAAGAAAAATATTAGTTTGTAAATATCCATCTATCTCTGTGTAAGATGTTAACTTTAATATAATCGAATAGAATTAAGTCAGGCTTGGTGAAAATAATTAATAACATAACATTTAAAGAGAAAAATAACATTAAACTAGTTTGTACATTAAAACTTGCCCACCATGGAATGAAATACATTCCTAGTCCATCAGATAGGTACATCTGGTGAACTATCCCACTAACTTCCTTTTTTCATTCATTAGAGCTCCAAAATACAATTTTCAATAGTATAGGAGTCTATTAAAATATTTTATATGATTTATCATTCAGCAACAGAAGTAAATGTTTATATATATATCAATATATACACACATATAGATACACACATACCTATACATATATATATATATATATATATATATATATATATATATATATACCTACACATACATACACATACATACATAATTAGTAACTAATTGAATAAACATAACGTCTGTAATAATGAATATTCAATTTTCTGAACTTGCTCGATGCAAACATTTCCAAGATATAAAGTAAATACTTCATTTCAACTCATTAGTTATTTAACACTTTGGTCAGACAAACTTGTAACATGTAATAGCTATTACTGATGATTATCATATCCTAAATCAAACAGACAAACAATATGAATATTATTCTACATATTAAAAGGACTGATCAAATAATCCATATCAAAATGTTTCAGTCTTGCTCTTATTATGTCAGCTGATATTAAAGTTGTGTGTAAAGTTTTCCTAGAGATGTATATGTAGATGTATTCACACATTAATATAACAGAACACTTTTATATACAAGAGTTTCATGTGTTTCTAATGGACTAGATACTTAGATTTAATGTTTACTTCTACTAAAATGCTTCAAACATACTTTGTTAAGTTCCTGTACCTAAATAAATGTAAAATCATGAAAAGCTGTTCAGCCCATTTTTGTTACTGTAAGCAATCAGGCTTCTTAAAGAATACACATACTAGTGACCAATCACATCAACTCTCGTACATTGCTATAGCTACAATAAATATTCAATAGTTAAATACGTACATAACTGTATACATAGCTCGTGAGAGCTAGAGATTTTAAAAGCTTCTATTTAACTTCTCGAGAGTGATTTTCCCCACTCAAACTGCTTCCTGAGAGAAAAAATCTATGTTTTAAAACATTAACACATTCCCTATCAGCTTTTATTTAAATAAGGCATGAAGAGCGCCTTCCGAGAGCTTCTACACCAGACACTACACACACCGCCTCACTCAGAAATCAATCAACAGTCGCCTTAAGCATCTGGTTCCATTCAAACAATGAAACTAAAGTCAAAAACACAAACACCTCTCTTTCACCTTGCCAAACACGGACAACTCCCCGCATTCACAGCAATGTTTCCTCGTCAATAAAAAAATAAATAAAACAAAAAACCTTTAGTACACCTCGCAGACTACATTTTGCTGAATGCTAGGCTCACCCATCCAATAATCCTCCAGGGGACTTCATCCATAGCCTGCAGCATATCTTGTTAACCCAAAGGAATATAAAATATCAATCATACAAGCCAAACCGGAGATCCCCAGTCAACAGGCAAACACCAACATACTAGCTTGTCACTTCACTCAAATGCAGCCAGGGCCAAGAAACGAACTCACCTCCACAACATAAACACTCGAAATTCACCCAAGTTGGACAGAGAGTCCTCTGCTCTGTTCCAGCGAGACAACAACATCTATATGACAGTTCATTTTCACTCTGGAGCGGAAAGCCTTTGAACAACTAGATACCCAACAGCAATACCGTTCAAAGGACATTATAACATCTATACACCATTACATCACCACTAAGGGAAATCTCACCCAGTGTCTAGTTCACAACAAAGCAATGGGAAAATCTATTAATCATTAATAGTAATTAGGTTAAATATACTATATAACAAAATAAGCATGAAATAATAAATCAATTACCACATAACTATGAAAGAATACTTTGAAAGTGAAGTACTATTAGACTAAAAACTAACTATAGGTATACTTATAATTAACAAATATTTATAGAGAGAAAGGAAATCTAAATAAATAGATAAATAGGGTAAACATCTATATATAAAAATAGATAATGAGGCATAAAGCAAGGTGAGAGGGATGTCAATATTAGAAATAGATTGTTTAGTTAAAATATGACTCAGATTTATGAATTTTATATGAGGTAATAGAAGCACATACCTTTTTCTTTTACTCTAGTATTACTTATATGTATGAAATTAAAGTTATGTAACATGTTTAGTCCATTTAAAAATCTTTTAGTTATTAGGTATCAGTTGATGCTTTGAGAGACTTCACCGAAGTAGATAGTTTAGTTTCAGTTTTCTGTTTCTTCTTTTTGACATCAGTCCAACTAGTTTTTTCAGTGGATCTCTTCAGTGACGGGGATGCCCATTCCATTTCTTCTGGGATGGTTATAATGTTATTATTTCTGATGAATTGAAAGGCTTCTTCCAGAGTGTTGAAGTTTCTCATCTCACTTAGGTACTGTATCCTTATCTTTGCAGGGAAGGCTATTTAAGCTTTGGTATTAGAATTTTTATTAGTGGCCATGCCTTTTTTCTCTGTTCAAGAACTTTAGTGGAGTAGTCATTATCAAATCTTATTAGATGTTGATTATATTTTATTGGACTTTTCTTCCATGCTGTTTTTAGCACCAGTTCTTTGTCCATAAAGGATACAAATTTTATTATAATTGATTTTGGTGGCATAGAGACAGAAGAAGAGGATGATGCTGAAATTCTATTTCCCAAAGCACAATGTGCCCTTTCTATGCCAAATGACAAGCTTTTATTAAGATTTAGAATCTCTGGTAGCCATGAATTTAGAAAGGAGATAATGTCTTTTCCCACTGTATTCTCAGGTAGACCAAAAATCCTGATATTTGATCTTCTCTCTCTATTCTGTAAGTCATCTACTTTGTTGGAGAGCCAGATATTTTGTTTCAGGAGAAAATCAGTTTGTGTCTCCTCTTCTTTAAGTCTTCCATCGATGTCAGATAAAGAAGTTTCAATAGTTGTTAACTTAAACTGATGCTGCTGAAGCATTTCTTTAAAGACTTCTGTTTGTTTCTGAGAGTTCTCTTTTAGATTTTGTAGATTAACTTTGAAATCATCCATTTTTATAGATAGTTCTTGTACTGTGGTAGTCACCATTTGCAGTTCCATTTTTAGTGATAGTTCCGAGTGAGAGTTCTTCAGGTTACTCATCTCTTCAGCTGCTGTGTAAAGACTCCTGAGTATTTTGACAGGGAATTTCTTGTAAAAATCCACCAAAATTTATAATTAGTTATTTTAGACAATTAACTAAATATTTATAAAGTTTTGTTAGAAAAAAAATAATGACATTTCCTGAATTTGATACTAGTTTATGGAGCTCTAAAAAACTGCTGCCTTCAGATAGCCATCTAGGCTCCGCCCCATACTCATTTGTTTCATTAGCACTTTCCCTTTAACATACTCCTTTGTTTCATTAGCACTCTCCCTTTAACATACTCCTTTGTTTCATTAGCACTCTCCCTTTAACATACTCCTTTGTTTCATTAGCACTTTCCCTTTAACATACTCCTTTGTTTCATTAGCACTCTCCCTTTAACATACTCCTTTGTTTCATTAGCACTCTCCCTTTAACATACTCCTTTGTTTCATTAGCACTCCCTTTAACATACTCCTTTGTTTCATTAGCACTCTCCCTTTAACATACTCCTTTGTTTCATTAGCACTTTCCCTTTAACATACTCCTTTGTTTCATTAGCACTCTCCCTTTAACATACTCCTTTGTTTCATTAGCACTTTCCCTTTAACATACTCCTTTGTTTCATTAGCACTCTCCCTTTAACATACTCCTTTGTTTCATTAGCACTCTCCCTTTAACATACTCCTTTGTTTCATTAGCACTTTCCCTTTAACATACTCCTTTGTTTCATTAGCACTCTCCCTTTAACATACTCCTTTGTTTCATTAGCACTCTCCCTTTAACATACTCCTTTGTTTCATTAGCATTCTCCCTTTAACATACTCCTTTGTTTCATTAGCACTCTCCCTTTAACATACTCCTTTGTTTCATTAGCACTCTCCCTTTAACATACTCCTTGATTTCATTAGCACTCTCCCTTTAACATACTCCATTGTTTCATTAGCACTCTCCCTTTAACATACTCCTTTGTTTCATTAGCATTCTCCCTTTAACATACTCCTTTGTTTCATTAGCACTCCCTTTAACATACTCCTTTGTTTCATTGGCACTCTCCCTTTTATGCATCTTAACACTTTTATCTTGGCTAAGCACTAATACACTTTCAACTTTAGCACAATTATTGTTAATTGCTTTCTTTCTTTTTTTGTGTGTGTGTTATCAGGGCAAGCAGTGTATTTCAATCCACAAAGTTAATATATTTCAATATCAGATTTTTATAGCACTATCTCTTCAATTGTCGATATGTTCCTGCAAGCATAAGATCTGTTCCATTTGATACTGTAGCCTCCAATATAACCACTTTTGCTTTCAGGCTACTTTTATAAATGCCAACAGAACCACCTTCTTGTAGTAGTACAAACACCATTAGCATGGTTTTGCAAATTCTTTAGGGCCATTACCAACATCAGTAATGTGTTCATCATACTTGATTACTGCTGCAGTAGTCTAACTATATGGTTTATATATATCTCCGATAAACAACCTTCCAGCATTTACTATGCATTTCTTTCGGCAGTTTTATCTGACTTCATTAAAATATTCAACACAACATACTTATCATTCTGCCTCTGTTTTTTCATGCTTTGCAATTATTTTTAAACTTGGTTTAAGAAAGATTTTACTTACTTTTACTCTAAATTTTAACCTCTCTGACTCTGCTTTTTCTACTGTTTCTTTCTGCCTTTATGTGTGGCAAATATAAGGCTATGGCTATGTTTAGCATAGCACAGCTTAACAAGCAACAAAGAAAACTCGAATTTTCGTTCAGTTGTTTGCATGTACTGTTTTTTAGCAAATGTACTTACAGCAAAGCAAAGTTCACAGCATGTGACCCAAGTTCTTATTAGTAGTTACTATGCTTACAGTTCAGGGGACCATTGAGGATCTTAACCCAAATTCTCAGTTGCCCCTAAGCAGTGGCGATTTAAGTGATTTGCTCAACATCTCACAGTTGGCCAATGAGGGATGAGGAAATCAAACCCCGTATGACAGTAACTACAGATCTTTGCCTTAACCCTCTAAGCCAACTTCCAGACCTCCAGAACATAGCACTGGGTTTGCAAGCAGTCAGCCAAAACTTCGTTCAGTGCTTCAGGGCTGCTTCCCCCATTCTCACCCCTCCCCCCATACATATAGATGCACTATATTCAATCCTATCAACAAGTCTTTATTTTTTATTTTATTTTACATTTGTTAACCGGGAGAGTCCGACTGGATATTAGTCCATTTTCATTGGCGGCCCGGGGAGAAAAGCTCCAAGAGATACAATTTTATAGTTAACAGACAATAGAGACGGTACATTAAATGCTAGTAATAGGCAGGTTGCACAAATGTTAGCATAAGACAATCATATGGTAATTATTATGGGACATAGTAGAGCAAAACGTAAGGGAGTGCAATGGACAACATTCATGAGATACATTTCTTTCCCCACTAGGGAAGCTGGAAGTACAATCTGTGCAGCAGTCTAAATATAAGGCATTACAACTTGTTTTGTATACATGATAGGTCTGTAGCTAAGCTAGCCAGGGATGAGACAGGAGCATAGTCTGTTATTCATGAAGTGAGTTTTAAGTAGTTTTTTGAATTGGGTTGAGGAGTTGTTGCCTGTTATATGAGCAGGAAGGGAGTTCCAGATTTTAGAAATATAGTGGCTGTAGACAGATTTTCCTGCCTCATTGTTAAATTTGGTAATCTTAAGGAGGTTTTGGGTGCTAGATCTTAGGGTTCTGGTGGTGGTGTAGGGTTGAAGAGGTAGTTGTAGAGCTGGAGTGTCGTCTGAGTGATGTAATCATTTGCGTGCAAGTGATAGTTGATTGAATTGAAGTATTATTGGGAGTTCTAACCAGTTTTTTTTTTGAGGCATTCACAGTGATGTGTTCTAAAGGATGAACCAGTAGCAAATCTAGCTATCTTGTTATAACAGCTGTCGAGTTTGTTTAGGTCAGTTTTGTGGAGATTAGTAAGAATAGGGGAGGCATAGAGTAAGGTAGATAATAGGTGTGCTCTGGCTATTGTTATTTTGGAATGGTTGGAGAGAAATTGTTTGTTTCGATAGAGTGTACCAAGTTTTTTATGAACTTTTTTTATGGTTAGGGAAATGTGTAGGTCAAATCTAAAGTGATTGTCAATTTCCATGCCTAGCAGTTTGGTGTGACTGGTGGGGGTAATGGTGGCATTGTTATTTGAGGAGATTATGAAGCTATATGAGGGGGGGGTATAGATCTGTGGGAGCTAAAAAGGAGTAGTTTTGTTTTAGCTGGGTTAAGAATGGGGTTTTGATTGGTGATCCAAGTTTCGGCTAGGGAAAAGCATTCTTATGTTTGGGAAAGGAGGATGTCTAGTGACTTGGCTGTGCATATTATGGTGGTATCCTCTGCATATTGCACTATTGAGGCTTTAGGAATGTTGTCTGGGAGTTGATTTGTAAATAGAGTAAAGAGCAATGGACCCAAGATGGAGTGGAAGACAGGCAATAAGGGAGAGATTTGGTTTTGCCATATTACAGCTTGCTGCCTGCCATCTAGATAGCTCTTAAACCAAGAAATAGCAGAGGTACTAAGGTTTAGGGTGGATAGTGAGTGAAGGAGCTTTGCATGGTTGACCATGTCAAAAGCTTTGGATAAATCTAAGAATGTAGCCGATACGAGCAGTCTGTTGTTTCTGTGATTATTGATGGTATTAGTAAATGAGGTAAGTGCGGTGGAGGTGCTGTGGAAAGGTCTAAAGCCATGCTGCTGTGTGGATAGTAGTTTGTTTTCTAGGAGGTACTTCATCAATTGCATATGTATGACTCTTTCAAGAAGTTTTGATAAGGGGGGTAGTATTGCTAAAGGGTGATAGTTATTGAGTTCAAGAGAGCTACCACTTTTGTGCAGTGGAATTATATGAGATATTTTCCATAGTTGGGGTACTTTACACAATTGTAAAATAAATAAAAATGCAAAATAAATAAACTATCAACAAGTCAACTTCTTAAACTGAAACAATGTTGGTACAGCAGATCAAAAATTATATGATGATGTGCTGGCTTTTTTTTCAGTGCAAGATTTGGTACAGTGAGGATCAAAGAATTTAACTTTTCCCCATTGTATTGTGATTTTGGAGTTGGTGTATATAATTAGCAGGGGATGTGGGGGTAAAAGGGTGGTTGCCCCTGCAAAAAATATATTGAAACTTTTTGTTTATTTTTTGTTTAGCTGGTGATCAATCAGGTGTGTTCAATCATTTGCCATTAGATACTTTGAGTTTCAATCTATTATTTCATATTTATATATATATATATATATATATATATATATATATATATATATATATATATATATATACACAGAGAGAGAGAGGGAGAGTGAGTGAGAGAGAGAAAGAGACAACGCTGTACAAAATGCATTAATGAATCAAGGCATAACCCACTGCAACACCATTTTAGGGTATTGATTTTCTTTCAGTTTTCACACACAGTGGTAAAATCTACTGAGGTAAATTTCAGTGATGCAATATTAATACATTGCTTTTCTTCAAGCAGTAAGTCAACTAAATGAAACAAAAGAAAGTGTCTTTCTTATCTCTAGCTTTCTTAACACACTGAGAACTTTCCAGAACAGCTGACACTCAGTCAAGTGATCGTTACTTCTTAGTGTGTCAACTGCAGTGATTTAAGTTTTAGTACCTCTGTAAGCACAAAGCTCACCCCATTTAAGGTACGTTCTTCAGTTTAAACTCACTTTAACTTGTAATAATAACAGCGTATATTCAAATTTTGCCCATATTAGAAGACCACTGTAATACGTTGAGGTCCCTTAAGATCCATCTAAGGGAACTTCACTCATTTTCCATCATCATCATCATCATCATTCTTCCATTTTACTAGACAAAGCACATGCATTACAAATCTTTGTCGTTCGCTGAACACAGAAAGCCTGCACTTATAAATTAAATCATGCCTTTAATGAAATAAACTTGTCACAGCAACATACAGGTGTGATAACTCTCTGGGATGCTTTCAGATAACAATTCCAAACTTAAATGGCAGATCTCAAATATTTCATTAAAGTTCATTAACTCACAGTTGTGCTCACTCTCATTCAAACTGTCTGTTCAGGCCTTTCTTGCTTGTGTCTCTGGCCTTAATACAGCATCTCTTCCTTCAGGCCACCAGACCTGTCTGGCATAGAACAGGCTCTTACCTGGATATCAGAATCCCAGCTGTATAAATAAGTCTTTTGGACCTGCTCTCTTTCTTGGGTGTCTGGCTCCCACTAACACAGCTCCTGTGGACAAAGACCCTGCTTGCATCCCTCTGTTATCCCTCTGCTGTGAGAGGTAAACATTTCTGCTGCTTCTGTTATTCCTGCTACAAACGGTCTCATTAAATAAGCAACACACACAGGGTAAGCACTGTTCACAGCCTCTGTAGCCTTTCCAAAGGAGTTTTCTAGGTCCAGGAGACAGGGCCTAGTCTTTACAAAGACAGACTGAGTGGGATCTGGATAATTTAACTTGCCTATGTCTGCATAAATCAGTTTGGTCATGTTATCATGGTTTTGTATATAAGACTGGTGAAGCTGATGGGCTTAGAATTTCATGGATCTGTAGAGGGGCCACCCTTATGTAAGGAGGTCACAGAGGCTGTTACCTGGGTAACAGACACAAACTAAGCAGACAGGTCGAAGCTGGACACTTTAAGTAGAGGCTCAGATAGGGCATACTTGGTGCTGATGAGAATGCAGCCTGGTATGTTGTCTGGTCCGACATTATTGTTAGGTTTTGATAAGGATAAGGAGATTTCAAGGAAAACTAAATTTTCAAGGATAGTGGAACAATCAGTGTGAGTAGGATAGCTAAGTTAGTACTAAATTCATCTGTTAACATAATGGCTATATTCTTTGGACTACAATGTGTGATATTATTATGTATGAAGTCAGTCCATTGTTGGACATTATTCCTTAATTTCTTGACATAACTGAAGAAAGGTTTGTAGTCTTCTTTGGTATGTGTAATGACCATAAGTTCATACTTTTTGAACATAGAACCAAGTTCCTCTTAAATTTCTGACTTGTTGGTAACCATCACCTCTAAAAGAAGAATATCAGAAATACAAAACCTTAATGAGTAAAGAACCATTTTAGTCTTCTATAAGGACAGGCTCAGCCTTGGAATAACCCCCTCCTTTATGCCTAAAGTATGTTTGCCATGGTGAGTTCCCAAAAGACAGTTTAAATTAGTGGAGGGGTGGTACCATTAGGCCTGACAGAGAAGATGACTGTTTTGTGGTTAGTTTAAACCAGGAATGAGGAGATGAGAGGTGGGGTAAAGCAAGGGCTGGGTTGGTAAACCAGGTCAAGGATATTAGAGCTTCTAGTGGGTAGTTTCACAATTTTGTCTAGTGCATTGGTAATAAAGTCTAGGAAATATTGAGCAAATCCAGTTTTAGTAGTGTGTGTGCCAATCTATGCTTGGGTAATTGATGTCCCTTAGCAGGAAGGTATTTGGTTTGATATTTAACCCCTCGATTATATTAAGGTAATTTATGTGATCTTTGAGAGAAATTGATGGAGATCTATAGCTAGCAATGAAGTGATAGCTGGATTTGTTAAGAGAGATTTGGATCTCCAAGAGCTCCAGGTTAGGGCTGTGGGTAACTTAATGTATTTATATCTTTCTCAGGTTATGCTATCAATTGATAGAAACACTGATCAGTTGGTAAGTATGAGGCAGTTGCTGCATTATTAATGCAATTAGGCTGCCCATATATGGGGTGATAACAGACTGAAGATCCATGTTGCCAGAGAGTGGAGGATGGAAACTGGCCAAAATACTCAGGGGCTGAATGGAGACTGCTATAGAAGACCCTGAAGATTTATGGATGAAGTATTTACATTAGTGAAAAGATAAAATTAGGTTTGCCTATTGACTATTATATGGCTACTACTAGTACAGGTCATACTGCGGCTACACTCAGGAATCAATACCCCTTTGTGGCTTGTCTCACCAGAAGCAAAACAGTAAGAGTAATCCCAAACTGGTTCCTGAGGCATGGGTAACAGGCTGTTTGGTGATCAGCAGTCTCATCTCCAGATGTATCAGGGGTCTGTAGGCTCATAGATGCTCTGGACTGCACAAGCAACAGCTAAGCACAACAGAATCATGCTACACAACAGTTCAGAATTATAACTGAAAAGGTTTTTATGAAAACTGAGATGAAACCAATTAGAGAAGTCCCATGCATGCTGCCTTAACAGAGACAATCAAGAATCAATGCCGATCTGCTGCTCTTCTTGCCAGAAGCAAAACATAAGCACTAATCCCAAACTGATTTCTGTGAAATGCTTTACAGGTTACCAATGATTGGTGGTCTTACTTCAGATACTGAAGATCTTAAAAGTTAGGTGAAATAATTGGTTTATACCCTAAGTATTGCAGTATGCAGAAGGTGGTGGGAAGATATGAAAAAGAGTGTATATGAAGCTTTAACAGCCTAAGAGAGGACCTTCCCAGTTCGTACTTCCAATGCTCCTTAATATGACCATGTAAGTTGATACAGGGAGGAGCTTCCAAAATGAAATGTACATTAGGGATGTGCCACGCAAGAGACACAATTTAACAGCATAACAGGGAAAGGCTGAGGAAGTAGGAAAAACAGTCACGGCAGCAGCAGAGTTCACTTCAGTTCTCAAAGGTTACCTTAAATAATAAATGCTAATTCTCAGCTCTCCAGATCACTTAGTCTTATCCCCCTTTCAACTTTCCTAGTGTGGAACAGTGGCTCTAGAAAGGGCAACAAATGGCCAGAACGGGGGACAGTTGCTATCACCTTTAACTAGGTAGCTCACAACATAATTAAAATGTGTTGCTTTGTTACTTACAAAATATAGTCATGAATCAATATTATTTACCATTGATTTTTTTTTCTAAAAAAATCTTATTTCAGCACTAAACAAGGAGTTAACCCTTCTTACAATATATTTATTTTTTTTTTAAGAAAAGTGAGAAACAGTATCTCAGAATATGGCACAAATGGGTGATGTGGGCCATGCTGACATTTTATATAACTTATGTTTATGTCCACATTCTAGTTTATTTATTTGTTGACCAGGTAAATCCACTAGACACAAGTTTTCCTTTTGACTGGAGCATGGCCTGGTTAACTGACTTATTTGTACTTATACAGCAGACAAGTAGAAACAGCGAATTAAATTCAGGAATACAGGTTAAAGCTTTTTAGCAGCTCATACCTTAAACACCTGCACTTTAACTGCCAGAGTGTTCTTCCTCCTGACTTACTTTGCACACTTGCAGAAAGAAACTTCATTGGTGGTGCAAGGGTCAGCATAATAAGTACATCAGTGCATTTTGGCAAAAATGTTAAAATCCTCCAAAGTATTATCAAACACTACCTGATAACTTTGACTCTAATATTTTGGATTCTAGGTTTGCAGTATGACCATTTCTAAGAGTATCTTTTGAATAGAATAGCTAGCTTTTTTATACAGGCCACAGTCATGTTTTATGTTGTAAAAGGGGAGATTTTATGTGCATTGCATGAGATTATACTTCACATATGAACATCTTTACTCTTTTTTTATAAGAAAAAGTGATAAAATAGAACACAGAACCTTTGGAGCACAAAACATTGAAAGCCATCTCATTTATAGGCATACAGTCAATTCACTGAACATTATCCCACAAAATCGGGAATTCTTAATATATAGTCTACTTTTATTTAATCTTTTTGACTGGACTAATTGGTTGACCCTTTTAAAGCCCTTTGTACAGGTTCAGGCTACTAGGCAGTGGGACATTTTCCTGAAGTATATTTGGTTGGTGCACATATCCGAAATGGAATTCAGCTGCAGAGACATATGGCTGGTATAGACTCCCCATGAGCAAAGGGAAGCAGGGCAGTGCCATGTCCACAGCTTCAATAACCAAATGTACAGGGGGGACATAATGTCCATGGCCCCAAAGGCACTAAGAGACAGGCAGGCCGTATGACAGGCATCAGCAGCAGGTTGCCCAGTGAGCATGTTAGTGGTAGTACAAACACAGTGCACAATGGACAGTGCCTTTATCAGTGGTATGTGTGGACCACTACCATCTTCGTAGTGTCTAGGGAGCATTCCCTAAAGCACAAACTGAAGTGTAAATGCGACAAATGCAGCATGCAATGTTTCCACCATGCTGTAGCACACATCTACATGCTGTACTTACATAGGCATGTACTGTACACATATTACTTCCCCAGCCCACATACTCTAGTTTATTTAAGCTGTGGGGATGGTGCTGCATGCTTCGCTTTGCCCACAAGAAATTTGCCCCAGCCATGTGTCTCTACAGCTGAATGCCACTTCATCCATGTGTCCTCAAGAAAATGTACTGCAAAAAAATATCTACCCTTCTAGGAGCCTGAACCCTGTTTTTACACACAAGCCTGGTCAATAGACAAGACTGATAAAAGAAGACAATCTCTACAAAATTATTAGCATCAGCTATGTTTCAAAGAGTTCAAATTGTAAACAGCTATATAAAAGTTCATAGATGTGTACTAGGCTAATGGCCCTGGGGCCTTTACAAGCCTAGCCCATAGGATTACCCTGGCATCGTGCCACCTGAACTTAGTTCCCAGTGCCTCTGTCGAGCAGAGCCACTGGAGTGATCCCCGGAGTAAATTTTCTATTTCCCATCCATTCATCAAGATTTCTCTTGAAAAGGGCCAGTGAGTTGCTCTGCTTGACATGTATGGAAGGTCTATTCCATAGCATAGGCAGTCTCTGGGTTATGAACATGTCCCTCCAACATGTTCTGTTGATTGTGGTAATGAGTTTGAGGTCTCTGGAGTGTGTGGTGTGGAGGGATTGGGATTTCTTTAGATGTAGCATTTCTAACAGAGCTGGGTCAGACATGGCTTTGTAAGTCAAACAGAGATCGCCTCTAAGTAGGCGATATGAGACAGAGAATAGTTGGAGTTTTTTGAGTCTGTCCATATAGGACAAATGTTTAAGGCCTAGGATCCTCTTTGTGAGGTACTTTTGTGGCCTCTCCAGTTGTTGCAGGTGTTTAGTGAGGTACATGCCAAATGGGGCATTGTACTCAATGACTGGCCTAATGAGGGAACAGTAGAAGGAGACAATGACCTCTTTCTTCCTGGATGCAAAACCCTTAGTAATGAGATGTGCCACATAGAAGGACTTTCTGACCACAGTGGCAATGTGGTGGTCAAAAGAGAGGTTGCTGTCAACCTGTGTTCCCAGATCTCTTATAACACCTTCTGTGTTCAGTGGGCTACCATTGATGTGGTAATTCATGGGAACTGGGCTTTTCCCAAAGGGGATGACGACACATTTTTTTGGTATTGAGCTTAAGGCCATGGTTTTGACACCAGTTGTTGGTGTCAGTGAGGCCTTTCTGTAAGATGCCAACATCACTCAGGGAGTTAATAATAGCTCCTAACTTGCAATCGTCTGCAAAGGTTTTCAGCCAGAGTCCCTTTGTGTTGGTCTGGAATTCAGAGAAGTAGATACCAAATAGGAGAGGACCCAAGACCGAACCCTGTGAGACTCCACTCCTTGGCCTTGGCCAGATCTAGGTGGCTGTATGAACCACCTTGCCTTCATCCACAGCTCTGGTGACTGACTCAGAAAAGTTAACCAAGTTGAACAGGCATGATCTACCCTTCACAAAACCAACTGGGTGGAATCCAGAGTTTGGAGATTCCCTATATCCTTGTTTATTAAGTCCATGATGATGCATTCCATAGCTTTGCATATCAGACTCATCAGGCTAATGGGGTGATAGTTCCCAGGGTCTGTAATCGTGCCTCTTTTGTGGAGAGGGATGACTGTAGTAGTGCACCATTCAGTAAGGACAAAGCCTGAGGTGAGGTTATGACTGAACAGGACACACAGGTGAGGTGCCAGTTCACTCTGTAGTTCATGTAGAACATAGCCAGGGATATTGTCAGGTCCCATAGAAGCTGTATTCTTGGCCTTGGACACTGCTGTTTTAACCTGTGCAGCAGTAATACCAGGTGCCTGTCAATCTACTGGTATTGTGACTGGTCCCTTGAGAGGGAGAGAGGGGTAAAGTTGGCACTGAATCTGTTGGCCAGTATATTGGCAATATCTGTTGGCTCTTTATAGGAGGTACCATTGTGCAGTAGCTCAGAGCAAATCTGGGTATTGCCGTGGAGATTATTTACCTAACTATAGAAGGCCTTGTGGTTGTCTTTACTATCTGCTGCAATTCTGTTTTCATAGCTAGCTTTAGAGGATTTGATGAGGGATCTGAACTTTTTGTTGAGGCTGATAAGGGAGTTTTTCAGTCTTGTGACTTCACCTTATTCCACATCAGTTTCCTCCTTCTGTTGTGGCAGGGGACCATCAGATTGGCTTCCTTCTTTTGGAGGAGAGCATCTTGGTTCTGTTGGGTTTGATGAGATCCATGCATTTGTGTACATGTTTGTACAGTGCATTGGTGTATGATTCAGTGGTCATGCAACCAATCTCCATTTGCATGGGTGCCATGAAGTTAGCCACCTCTGTTTTTAGGAGCCTAAAGTTAGCTTTGGAGAGGTTTTTCATGATGGTTACCTTTGCGGGGGATGGGGTGGGAGATATGTGGATTTCCAAGGTGATTAGTTTGTGGGGAGGAGTTGACTATTGGTGTAGAGCAACAGTCGCCCATGTTAGTAATGATCAGGTCAAAGATGTTGCTACGTCTAGTGGGGGTAAGAACAAGCTGGTCCAGGGCATTGGAATTAATGAATTCCAGGAAACGTTGGGCGGGTGTATTGGTACATGAGTAGTTTTCCCAGTTAATGGAGGGGTAGTTGAAGTCGCCCAGTATGAGAGTGTTAGGTTGGACCCTAATATTTTCCAGGGTGCTTAGGAATGTGGAGTGTGAGTCTTGGGACATGGTTCGGGACCTAGAGTAGGGTACGACCTGAATCGCTGTCTTACCCAGAGTTAGCTGCACCTGAAGTATTTCAGATGCATTATGTTGAGTTACCTGTCTGGAGGTGTCTGCATCCTCTATGAATATGGAAGCATCACCGCCTTTGGAGCCTCGGTCCAAGTTCTGGGGCAGAAAGGTGTGGAATGAGTTATAGCCTGGTAGTGCAGGGGTGCTTTCTGCTGCCTTGAACTAGGTCTCTGTTACGGCTCAAATGTCGATGTTCTCCATTTTAAGGAGTGCTTCGAGTGAGTGCATTTTGAGATTTAGACTTCTAGCATTGAGCAGCATGACCCTCAGATTGCATTTGTTTGTAGCTGTCATGGTGGTAATTTGGTCTTTGGAACACCTCCTAAAAAAGGCACTATAGGGGTGGCAAGAGCCATGACCAGTATCCGGAAGCCTAGGGGTGACAGATGCAGGCCATCTCTGGCAAAGCATTGATGTCTGTCAATCATGTCATCCCAGGCAGACAGATACTGGATTCCCCTTAGAATGACACCAGAACTTAGCCAATTGTTGAAATCAATCATTTTCTGCTTGTACTGTGGTATCATTCTGGGTGATGGTAGGATGCTGTACAGGGCTAGGGTCATACCCGCCTGGTTTACATAATCTGAGAGCTCCTCCATGTCTCTTTTCATGTAGTCCAGGGAGGTATGTGTCAGGTTATTCACACCCACATGTACAATGACAGAGTCATATTTGTACCTGTTGTTGAGGGACCTGAGTGCGTGCGTTATATGGCAGATCCTGGCACCTGATAGGCAGCTGACTGTTACTTTCCTCTTATTCAGCCTAGTGAGTGGGACATCAGTGTGCCTCACTATGGAGTCACCTATGACTAGTGTGTTGGGCATGCTGTTTTGCCTTAGGGGCTGGTTTAGGAGAGTTATGTGTCTCGTGATTAGCGTTGTGTTATGGTGGTCGAGTGCATTTCTGCCTTGGAGGTCTCTGCTGTTTAGGTAGATTTTTATTGAGAGCCTCCGCGAAGGTGGGTGTGTGGTTTGTGTTCTTATGTGAAGGCAGTGCTGGTGTGTGTTCTGGAGGGCTATGTGTTGCATGTGGTGTGGTGCAAGTGTTGACCTTCTCCTCTTGACCAGCTATTCTGGTCTTGGCTGGAGAGTGCATAGCTTCCACTTTGGATATATAAGTGCATCTCTCACAAGTCTGAGTGTTGGGAGGTGAGGAGAGGGTTGTCAGTGTACATGAGGCAGTTGCTACATTGCCTCAGGATGCCCAAGTTCACCAGATTAATAGGAGAATGCACAGGGAACTGACCCTTACACATGCCTGAAGGGGTGGCCATTAATAATAAGTACTGGAGCTGTTTCCTTGTAGAACATTTAGTGCTGGTAGCACTTTTGTGTGCTACAATAATTGCTACAAGAAGTCCGGTAAAGTGCTAGACTAATAAGCTAGCAAAAGTGCAGAAGAGGAGACAACTAGAAGATCTAAGGGAGAAATTGAACAGCAGACTTTGGCACTGCTCAGAAGCTTAAAACAGTCCTGGATACAGCAAATCTGTATCTGGTCTAGACTAGTTACAGGAAAGGTGGGAAGCAAGCGCAAACACAGGCTTTTAAACCAGAAAGTTGAAAGAGATGGAAAAACTGCCCAAACGGCCAATAAACTACAATTTATGGGCCAAAAAACATTCCTCTTGTAGTAGATAGGCTGCCTAGTGCTTACCACTCCCACTGATAAGCTAGAAGGCTTCCCTCCAACAAAGAAAGGCTTGGCGGGCTCAGAAGCTTGCATACAGTCCTGGATACAGCAAATCTGTATCTGGACTAGACTAGTTACAGGAAAGGCAGGAAACAAGCTTATAATTATTATTTTTTTTTTGTGAAGATATTTGCTTACTGAAGTGCTACATACAAGGGGAAGTCTATGCGTTGGGCAAGTCAAACCCTCTGACAGTATACTAGATGAGACAAATGAAATTTCAAGTCCTGGGATGTTTTTTTACATATATATTAGCTGTACTGTGAGATTTTATTTATGAAATCTGTTTCACACTTACCAGGTGGGATATGGAGGGAAACTTCTCAACATGAGAAGAATGGGAAGAGGGCGATTCCTGTAAAATTGGATGGTTAAAGTTCTTTTACCTGCAATTTTGTCAGATGCTTCTTTTGACAAGTTTAACTGTTAGTAGGTTAGTTTTCACCAACACATGGATCCATATACAATGTATGACTGTATTAAGCCAAGGGAGGTGAAGCACAATACTAAAAGCTCAAATAAGTAGGCTCTTAGCAGCAAAGCAGTAATACTTATTTTAATAGTAAAAAAAGTACTGGAAAGAGAAACAGCTATTCAGAATACAACATTATTTGAAATAATCACTTCACAATGTATAATATCAACTACAGCAACAACAACACTTTGCACAATAATTCAGATTGTGAAATTACTGGTGGGTGTTTAAATCTGCTAGTTGGTGGGGGGTTGACAAAAAATATAAACAGTGCAGTAAACATTAATTATTTGAGTAGCATAAATTGCAGTTGCTTTCTAAGGAGAATGAACAGTAAAACATGCGATAAGCATAAGTATACAAATAAAATGAGGAAGGAACACTGCCGCAACCTTACTATTCCCACATTCTTTTTATCAAATGAAAATATTAGACATTGTAAGTATTTAACTGCATAATTCTCTGCATTAACTTTGCATATATGTAAATAGTCCATGTGTTTGTGTTCACAGCAGATTACTAGGCTAACAACTGCAGGAGCCCTTTTAAGCCTAGCCATGCTTCCCAGGAATCAAACCTTATACCTTTTGTCTCTGAGGTATACACCTTAACTATTATGCCAAACCCCAACCCCATTTGTCTCTTTGACTGATTTAATTGTACTCATGCAGCAGAATCAGAAACCCTTAACAACAAAGCCACTGATCTGTTCTTTATTGAATGGAACTAACATTAGCATGAATACATGAATAATGTCAACACTAAATGATCAACATTATGCATGCCAACACGCTACTAAGCATGCACTATGCATCCGTCTCATCTCATGCAAAAACCTTAGGACAAAATTTGTAGGAGGGATGCCCCCTGCTAATTATATATTCTAATGCCAAGATCACACAATTCTTGGGGAAAGGGCAAATTCCTCAACAGCAAGAATTGTCCCATCTGCTACTTTTGTTGACAGGTGTCAACCATCTGTTTAGTTGACCAGACTGGGTTGACTAAACAGATTTTGACAAAGGCAGTGACGACACAGCAAGATAATTGTTATACTGCTCATTTAGGTCTGCATTTTCTTACAGTGAAAGTATAAGCACTATTATTGTTATAAAGTTTGTATGTTGTTAAGATTTGTCATATATTCTTGTGTCGTGCTGCTGTCTGGACACCTAGCAGTACTCTACTTAGGATGTTCTCAAATTAGCACTACTCTCAGTGAACAGTGTACTCAAGGAAGATTTCTTTGAGACTGGCTCACAGCTGAAAAGGACCAATAGACTAGTTTACTCACTTGGTAATTAAATTGCAAATAAAATAAAATAAATTAGTAAAATGATAACTCAGTAAGATATAGTAATAGGTGGGAGCTGTACTATGAAGTACACAAAAAAGCTCAAGCCTTCACAAACAGGTGCTGGATTTATTTTTCAAACTGCAAGTAAGCGCTTTCGTTCCAAAAAGCATTTACAAGGAACTTCATCAAGGCTTGAGCTTTCTTGTGTACTTCTTGGTTTTGTTTGTTTTGTTTGGTTTTGGAGAGCTGTACTATCTGTGCAAAAAGTTATATGTAGTAAACTATTCATAATGCTTCTGAATATACATGACCCTGGACTTAACACATTTTTCATCAGTTCTCCTCAGCATAAGAGCTGCTGTCTTAGACCTAAACTTGTTCACCAGTTTTGCTCAACATAACTGGTGTCTCTTTTTTTGCAGTCATGATGCATTATGTATTACTAGTACTGCATTATTGCCATTGGTACAAAAATCACCCTGCAATGCTAAAATGCTTTCCTTTCTTGTCTGTTATTTACAGACTCAGATTTTGCACATTTTAAATGAAAATATGTTCAGAAGGAACTGACTATACCTTAGGTCTGCAAGAGAAGAGTCTAACACATTCCTTCCACAGATGTAAAATGAGGTCAGAGACACATTTCTTTGTTACTCATCTTAAAATGTACTTGTTCTTCCAAGGATTTAATTCTCTGGGGGTAACCACTAACCTACTTTGGCTCCACCAATAGAAATCAGTATTTTATTTAAGTATTTCCATGTTAACCAGGCAAACAGAATCCTTATCTGACCCTTTGCAGCCACAATAACAAAAGTAAAAAGAACATACCTGGCCAAATGCTTAGTGTAGTCAGTCAGCCAGTATATTTTTAGGACAATATCAGAGTACTCTAAGGAAGCTAACACACAAACGTACAGACTTTAGAACGATAGTGACTGGAAGTCAGATGTGTACCCCAGCCCCAGAAGTTGTGAATCAGAAACCCTTAACAACTAGGCCACTGATCTGCCCTTAATGGTATAACAATGTATACACATGGTATTTTAGTTTAGAGATTAAAAATCTGTGCATTAATTTTAACATTTGACATCACATGCTTCATAGAATCCATGCTTATTTGCAAATCAGCATTACAAAAAATTGAAAACAGGCAAAGATATGGTTTGTAGTAGTTATAGTGTTTTCTTCTGGTTATTATATGCTTCATTTGCAGGATTTCCATCTAAAAGGCAGCTACAAGCTTTTTTCCTTACATCTCCTTCTATTTTCTGGTAGTCAGATGTCTTTTATTTGTACACACCATTCCATTCCTTCAGTGTTATATCCATCCTCAGTGTTATAACTGCACTTTTCTCTAATACTCACTCTAAACCACTGGTACTAACTTGGAGAGAAGGTATACCCAAACTCTAAATTTTCCTGTGTATGTTTGACCCTTGTCCCAAGGAAATATTAGTGTTCCTGTTCCCTTATCTAATGCCTAGTTCCCTGAATAGCTGCAGTAGTAACTCATGTCATACTGTGCTTAACAGTTGGCAGATGTTTCAGTCTTGGCTGATATCCAGCAAACATTCTGTCAACAGAATAGCAAATGGAAACGTACATGCCCTGTATGCTACTGTATTTTCATTTCAGACATTTTAAGTCAATAACGTTCTGTAATGGAAAGGCAGCAGAGAAGCGGAAGATATCCAGCTGTTAACCACGCGATCTGAATGCATTAGTTCTTCTCATCTCAGCTGTTCCCAGCCCCAAGCATATGTTCACACTGTAATTTTTAATGAAAAAAGTTTTAAATGCAGTCATTGTTCTGAAAAAGAAGCAAGTATACTTTTTTGCATTTACGGTCCTGCTATTTTAATTTGCTGGTTTCTTGTATTCATTTACCATGTTAGAGGACTGATCAGTATCAACTATTCCAGGTTCAGCATGGATAGTGTAACAGAGGGAGAGAGAGAAGGTCAGAGAGACAGAGACAAGAAAGTAAACATTAATTACATTGTCTGTGATATACAAGTTGGTTATATCTAGAAATGTCTGTATTTAAATAGCAGAAATAAATCTAAAATTAAGCAAACTAAGACAATTGAAAACGACAGTATTTACCATACACCCAAAACAATTTAGTTTAGCATCCTGATTTAAAAACACACAGATACTCAGAGACAATCATTAGATCTCTGGATGTGTAGAAAGTTACATAATCTTATTTAGGAATTGTAATTTAATGTGGCCTGAGGTAAAGCATTTCCATTGGGCTTGTTTTACAAGATGTGCTTTTAACTTGGATCAAAATGTAGGGAGTGTGCATCTAGATCTTTTAGATATGGGGTTAGAGATTTCCAGCATTTAGGGCCAAGAGCAGAGAAGCTGCATTCTCACATTGCGTCTTGTCATTCATTCCTGGTAATATGCTACATGTTGTGATACACTTTCTTTTTTTTAAACAATTTTATTGATTTTAAATAAAACTGTGATATACTTTCTGAATGTGCTACGTAAAGCACAATTCCCTTTAAATAAATTCAGACAGAACCAAGAAATACTGAAAGACATTCTATCTAAACCATCCTAGACACACTACAATTCAATAAAGGATATCCTGATAAGTACTTCTAGAGCATAGATTCCGAAACTACATCACATTCAACCTTCTACATACAGCAGAAATGTCACTGAGCCTTCCCTATACACCAGAAAAGTATTCGGGACCTCCTTATTCAAAGAAAATACATTGTATAAAAGTAGACAATCACCCAACACAATGAGCACACAAGCATTCACACTTTTATAAACAATTTACAACAGATAACACATGCACATTGACTAGTGTTCTTCTGAATTTGCACAGCCCTCATAAAACAAATACCAAATAGTTAATGTTCAAAGTTCACAACATTTTCAGATTTGCTTGGGTCTCTCTTAATTTAGGCCTGGGCTTCCACAGAGACCTCAGCATTTGAAAACCACTGCTGTAGAAAATATCTTTTTTCCTCGTTGTGTGTTTTATTAACTTTTTTAAGGATGTTTTTGGTTCATAGACATGTGGCACTAGAACTGTAAAAATATATGATCTGTGAGCCTGTTATCTACTTTAGTTTGGTTTGTCTTAGATGTGGTTAAGTATGATGAATAAGAAGTCATTAGTTTCAGAGCTGATGTAGATGAACAGATAAATAAAAATTTCCACCTACAGAATGCTACTACACAAACCTTCACCAGAGCATGTTTTCTAACATCCTTACACTGCCCGTACTGGGAGTATAATCCAAACACACTGCTAATATTTCTTACAATTACATTACCACATCATAGAAATTCATGCATTTCTCAGCTGTGAACCAAGTAAACATCTTTCAATACAAAAAAGACAGGTTTTGTAGAAACTGCTTGTCAAAGTCAGCCTTCAGGAGTTCTGCTTTGACAAACTATATGGCAACTATTTATTTTGCTCAAAGGCAATCCATTTACTTCACAGAGGGTAAAGAGTGCTAGATAAGTTTAGGAATAAATTGTATAATACATTGGCCACTTTAAGGATGACAACCCTAAACTGCCAGACATGTGGCACAGTATGAAAGTGGCATTCATAGATAGAGTGATGACTTAAATCAGGACACCTCTGTCACCATCTTAAGAGGCTTTTTTTCTAAATTAACCCAAATGGCAATGAGATGGATTCTTTTATGGTTAGATGCAGACACAATAATGCTAATGTCTCCTTAAGGCAGCAAGGTTTGGCACAGTCATCAGTGATGGGATTAATATATTACAATTTGTAGTAACTAGTAATATAACTAGTTACTTTTTCAAAATAGCAATAACATAATGGCAATATATTACTTTTTTAGTAACTAGTAACTTAAATGTGAGTTACTTTTCAGTTACTTTTGCTTAAACCATTGGTTCTTAATGTGGGCAATATCGCCCCCTAAAGAGCAATAGAAAACTTCCAGGGGCCCTGGATAGTATGGATAGCAATCAAATGTTAGGAGGTAATAGAGACTTTGAAGGGGCAATTTGGATAAAAAATTACAGGTTCATAGTTCATAGGATGATCCTAGGCTATTGGCCCAGAGGGCCGTTATAAGCCTAGCCAAGAATTTCGCCCATGTTCCCTCAAAGTCAGCACCAACATAATGATGGCACAACTCATAGCATATAGCATTCATAACATACCTTTCAACTGTACCAAGTTCCTTGGCATTTCCTGGTTTTGGGCTCAAAATAATAGGGTACCACAAATTCCCACTTGGCCCCATTAAATCCTTATTTCAGTTTGCAGACAAGGGCACCAGAACCATCACACTTTTAAGAGGCTTCAGTTAAAAAAAGCACCCTGTTGATGCCAGCATCTTCTCTTTTAAGGAGGACCATTTGCTACTCCTTACTGAATTCAGAAACAATTGCTGAAGTCATTGATTTCATGAGCCACATGTAGATAATGCCAGAGGAAAGGTATATGGATTCAGATTCAGGCATTTCAGTTTTTACTTAATAACTGTATATTCTGTCTGCATTTTGTACTTCTCGTTGTTTCTGTAATTAGTGGGAATTGTATAATTATTTTCTTCATCTTGCTTATGCCTGGAGCTTTTCTCCTCGGGTCTCTGCTGAAAAAGCGCTTTGTGCCCAGCCAGACTAACCCGGTCAACAAATGTCAAATAAATAAATAAATTATTCTAATTCACTTACAGATTTTGTGTCAGTATTCATTGTGAACAATAAGATATACCTACTTGTCAAAATCCTCAACAATTTAACAGAAAATCAAGCATTTGCCAGAGGCAGGGCAAAAAATGAAGGCAAAATCAGGAATAATTGGTTGGTATGATCGCATATTATTCTGCTGTTTGTAAGATGGACGTCATGTTAGTGAGTTTGTGTTTCAAATGTTTCCCCGATGTAAAGAAATGCAGTTTAAGAGCCAGTAGCCCACAGAACTCATATACCACTCAGTATCTCAGTACAAAAAAATTTTAAACATAGCCATTAGCCAAACATAATGTGTGGAGGGGGCAATGGTCTGAAATCAGCAACAAATTTTCAAAAGGGCGCTTATAAACTTAGAACGGTTTTAGAATGGCACATTTTGCATTAGTGTGCATTTTCTGAAGGATATCAAGAATTAAAACATTTTCGAGAAACAATAATACACTGCAGTCAGCTAATAATGATAATAATTAGAGCTGTACTTGACTGACATAATCATGAAATTCTGCACAAGTGTGGTGTTGCATTGAAATAACATAAGTGCAGCTCGTAAAGGTTTTACAAATCAACAGAGCCAGGCATTGTCTCCCAGTCATAACAGAGCATCTACAAGTTAGTAAGTCCATGAGTAGGTTCACAGGTTCATAGGTTGGTACTAGGCTAAGAGCCCTAGGGCCTATACAAGCCTAGCCATAACAATTCCCTGGTAGAATGGGAAAATATTTTAACTGTCCTTAACAAGTATACAGGCCATAATTAAAGTTTGTAAATACTAGGTATCTTAAGTCACAGCATTAATAAAAAGTAACCTGGTCAACTTGGGCATTCTGAGGCAGTGCAGCAACTGCCTCATGTACACAGACAACCCTCTCCTCTTACCTCCCAACACTCAGACTTCTGAGAGATGCACTTACATATCCAAATTGGAAGGCATGCACTCTCAAGCCAAGACCGGAATAGCTGGTCGGGAGTAGGTCAACACCTGCACCACACCACATGCAACACATAGCCCTCCAGAACACCCACCATCACAGCTCTCACATAAAAACACAAACCACACACCCATATTCATGGAGGCTCTCAATAGAAATGTACCCAAACAGCAGAGACCTCCAAAGCAGAAACACACTTGACCACCATAACACAGCACAAACCACAAGACACATAGCTCACCTACACAATTTGCCCCTCAACCTAAGTCCCTAAGGCAAAACAACTTGCCCAATACACTAATCATAGTTGACTTGATAGTGATGCACACTGATGTCCCACTGACTAGGTTGAATAAGGAGAAGGTAATCATCAACTGTCTATCAGGTGCCAGAATCCGACACATAACACATGCACTCAGGTCGCTCCACAACAAGTACAAGTATTACTCTGTCACTGTCCATGTGGGTGTGAATGACCTGAGACACACCTCCCTGGACTACATGAAGAGAGACATGGAGGAGCTCTTGGATTATGTGGCCCAGGCAGGTATGACCTTAGCCCTGAGCAGCGTTCTACCATCGCCCAGAATGATACTGCAGTACAAGCAGAAAATGATTGACTTCAACAACTGGCTAAGTTTCTGGTGTCATTCTAAGGGGATCCAGTATCTGTCTGCTTGGGATGACATGACTGACAGACCCCGATGCTTTGCCAGAGGTGGCCTGCATCTGTCATCCCTGGGTTTCTGGATACTGGCTAAGGCTCTCGCCACCCCTATAGTGCCTTTTTTAGGCAATGTTCCAAAGACCAAATTACCACCATAACAGCTATAAATAAATGCAATCTGAGGGTCATGCTGCTCAATGCTAGAAGTCTAAATCTCAAGATGCACTTGCTCAAAGCATGCCTCAAAATGGAGAACATCGACATTTGTGCTGCAACGGAGACCTGGTTTAAAGCAGCAGAAAGCACCCCTGCGCTACCAGGCTATAACTCATTCCACAACTTTTGGATCCTGAACATGGACCGAAGTTGCAAAGGAGGTAGTGTCTCCATATTCATAAAGGATATGCACACCTCAAGACTAGTAGTCCAGCATAACGCATCTGAGATACTTCAGATACAACTAACATTGGGTAAGATGGCGATTCAGGTCATAGCCTGCTGTAGGTCCCCAACCATGTCCCAAGACTCTCACTCCACATTCCTAAGCACCCTGGAAACTATTAGGGTCCAAGCCAACACTCTCATACTAGGTGACTTCAACTACCCCTCCATCAACTGAGAAAACTACTCATGCACCAATACACTGGCCCAATACTTCCTGGAATTCATCAATTCCAATGCCCTGGACCAGGTCATTCTTACCCCCACTAGAGGAAACAACATCCTTGACCTGGTTAATACTAACATGGGCAACTGTTGCTCTACACCAATATTCAAATTCTCCCTGGTTAGATCCGACCACAAACTAATCACCATGGAAATCCACATCTCACCCACACCCCCCACAAAGGTAACCACCATGAAAAACTTCTCCAAAGCTGACTTTGGGCTCCTAAAAACAGAGGTGGCTAGCTTCACGGCACCAATGTCAATGGAAAATACATGCATGCCTGCTGAATCATACTCTAATGCATTCTAAATACACGTACATAAATGCATGGAACTAGCTATACCCAACAGAACCAAGACGCTCTCCTCCAAAAAAAGGAAGCCAATCTGGTGGTCCCCTGCCATTAATAAACTCTACAACAGAAGGACGAAACTGTTGCAGAAAAAGGTGAATTCCCAAGACTGGAAAAACTCCCTTATTAGCCTCAACAAAACATTGAGATCCCTCATTAAACCATCCAAAGCCAGCAGAATTGCAGCAGACACTAAAAATAACCACAAAGCCTTCTATAGTTATATCAAGAATCTTCGTGGCAATACCCATGTTTGCTCTGAGTTACTGCACAATGGTACCGCCTATACTGAGCCAACAGATATTGCCAACATACTGGCTGATGGATTCAGTGCCAAATTTACCCCCCCCCCCCAAAGGACCAATCATAATACCGGAGGAATGTCAGGCACCCAGCATTACTACAGCACAGGTTAAAGCTGCATTGTCCAAGGGCAAGAATACAGGTTCCATGGGACCCAAACATATCCCTGAATGTGTTCTACATGAACTACAAAGTGAACTGGCACTACATCTGTGTGCCCTGTTCAACCACAGCCTCACCTCAGACTTTGTCCCTACCGAATAGCGCAATGCTACAGTCATCCCTCTACATAAAGGGGGAGTGACTACAGACCCTGGGAATTATCGCCCCATTAGCCTAATGAGTCTGATATGTAAGGCTATAGAATGCATCATCATGGACCTAATTAACAAGTATATAGGGAAGCTCCAAACTCTAGATCCCATGCAATTTGGTTTTGTGAAAGGTAGATCATGTCTGCTCAACCTGGTTGACTCCTTTGAGTCAGTCACCAGAGCTGTGGATGAGGGCAAGGCAGCTCATATAGCCTACCTCAATCTGGCCAAGGCCTTTGATACCATTCCCCACTCAGGAATTATTGATAAACTCACCAAACTAAGCATCAACACCTATCTCACTAGGTGGGCTTCAAATTGGCTCAGAGATAGAACCCACAGTATGAAAGTAGTGGACTCCAAGTCAGACTGCCGACCAGTCATGAGTGGAGTCCCCAAGGGTTCAGTCCTGGGTCCTCTCCTGCTTGGCATCTATTTTTCAGAAGTCCAGGCCAACACGGAGGGACTCTGTCTGACCAAGTTTGTAGATGACTGAAAGGTGGGAGCCATTTTTAACTCCCCAAGTGATGTAGACATCCTATAAAAAGGCCTCACTGAAACCAATGACTGGTGTTAAAACTATGGCCTTAAGTTTAATGCCAAAAAATGCATCGTCATCCCCTTTGGGAAAAACTCAGTTCCCACTAATTACCACATAGATGGGAGCCCACTGAACACTGAAGGTATTATAAAAGAGATCTGGGGACACAGGTTGACAGCAACCTCTCCTTTGACCACCACATTGCCCTGTGGTCAGAAAGTCCTTCTATGTGGCACATCTCATTACCAAGGGTTTTGCATCCAGGAAGCAAGAGGTCATCATCTCTCTCTACTCTTCCCTCATTAGGCCAATTGAGTATAATGCCCCATTTGGCATGTACCTCACTAGACACATGCAACAGCTGGAAAGCCCATGAAAGTAACTCACAAAGAGGATCCTGGGCCTTAAACACATGTCCTGTATGGACAGACTAAAAAATACTCCAGCTATTCTCTGTCTCATATCGTCTACTAAGAGGCGATCTCTGCTTGACTTACAAAGCCATGTCTGACCCAGGTCTGTTAGAAATGCTACATCTAAAGAAATCCAAATCCCTCCACACCACACAATCCAGAGACCTCAACCTCATTACCACAATCAACAGAACATGTTGGAATGACAGGTTCATAACCCAGAGACTGCCCATGCTCTGGAATAGACTTCCCATACATGTCAAGCAGAAGCACCTCACTGGCCCTGTTCAAGAGAAATCTTGATGAGTGGATGGGAAATAGAAAGTTAACCCCGGGAATCACTGTAGTGGCTCTACTTGATAGAGGCACTGGGAACTAACGTCAGATGGGATGATGCCAGGGCACTTCTATGGGCTAGGCTTGTAAAGGCTCCAGGGCCATTAGCCTAGTACATACCTATGAACCCATGAACCTATAAAAGCATCCACCATGAAATCTAGAATTTAACTTCTGCTTTAGGAATGAAAGGCAGCAACTTCAACTCTAGTGTGACAACTAATGCATGCTATGGATGTAAATTCAGTCTGTTCTTACTGCGGAATTTGAACTAGCCATGCCAAGGTAAGTGTGAGTGAGTGTATGAGTGTACGAGTATGTGTGTTAGTTAAACTGGTGGTTTGTTTTTCTGTTTGAGAAAGATAGTGTGTGTGTGTGTGTGTGTGTGTGTGTGTGTGTGTGTGTGTGTGTGTGTGTGTGTGTGTGTGTGTGTGTGTCTATGTAATTTAAAATAGCCGTTCGTATGACAGATAAAGTGTGTGTGTTACTGTGTCAGAAAGTAGATGTGTGTATGAGTGTGTGGCTGTGTGAGAGCAGAGAAAAGGTAGGTGTGTGTGTGTGTGTGTGTGTGTGTGTGTGTGTGTGTGTGTGTGTGTGTGTGTGTGTGTGTGTGTGTGTGCATGTGTAAGAGAGGAGAGAAGGTGCATGTGTGTGTGTGTGTGTGTGTGTGTGTGTGTGTGTGTGTGTGTGTGTGTGTGTGTGTGTGAGTAAGTGAGAGAGAGAGAGAGAGCAGAGAGAGAAGGTGTGTGTGTGTGTGTGTGTGTGTGTGTGTGTGTGTGTGTGTGTGTGTGTGTGTGTGTGTGTGTGTGTGTGTGTGTCTGTGTAACATACCATAGTTATGGTCTCTTTCTCATAAAATTTGTGGTTTTCTGGTAAATCACAGAGGACAAGTCACTAAATAATAACATATATATGACTTTCAGACTTCATATCCTTCATGAAATGCATACTAACTCAAATCTTGTTATTCTATCAACTTTCTAAGTTTATAAGACCAATTTTTTAAATTATGTCCCTATTTTTGGGCATTTGTCCTCCCATTATGCTAGTCTATGACCATATTTCTTGCACTAAGAGGTTGAGAGGTATGGTACTGTAGAATTTAGAAAGTACCAATTTATTAAATTTTAAAGTAAAGAAAAACTGTTGTTTTGTTTTGAAGTTGCATTAAACACTAAGTGATGCAGTTATTAAAGAGGAATGCTGCAAACAATAAAGGCCTCCTCCACACCCATGTTACTTAATTATATTAAGTCTGAGATAACTGTACCACAGAATAAATTTAATTCCCCTAGATACCACACTAGTGATGCTGGTATACATATCTTCTCAACCAAATGTTTGCCATCACATGTTTCAGTGAAACCAGTGTAGATCACAGCTGCTTCACTACATATATGAGGTATTATTTTTGCTGCTCGATAAAACAAGACATTTAACAGTGCATCACATTCCACTGTGAAACTTTTTACAATAGTTTTAATGTGGTATTTTAAGCACACATTGCTATACTCGTAAAGAACAATGCTGCTACAGCTTCTACATATATAATGAGTACAACACTACTGCTTTACAATTTAGTTATTTTATACATTACAGAAATATTACTTTAATGTTTTATTCAGTCATTCTCTAATATTTAATTTAACCAGTTCAGTGTTGTGAGGGAGCAGGAGCCCCTCACAGCAAGCCGTGGGTGCAAGGCAGATAAAGTAATCATTGGCACAGTGCTAATCTATAAGAGGAAGCATGTACACACAAAGAAATATGTCATATTGGGTCTACCTCGTCCCAACGAAATTACATTTCTCCAAAACGTAATTAGGCGATCTTGTTTTCACAAAAGTGCACTTTCGCAAAAAGGCAACTAAGTGAACAGCAACGGAGGCTGTTGCTTAGATCACAGCACAGCAGGGATAAGGGAATATTCTATTTTCCCCACTGTAGTACAATCTAAGAGTTAGAATATATAAGTAGCGGGGGTGTGGGGAGTGCATGGGGGCTTGCCCCCTGCATTAACGTGGTTAGTGTTGTGGGGGGGGGGTTGTTTTCAGTTAGTTTCTTTTTCGCAAAAGTGCATTTTTGAAAAAATGCACTTTTGGGAAAAAGGGGTCACGAGATTATATTTTATAGAAATGTCATTTTGTTTATTGAAATGAGAACCATCAAATTATATATGCTCACAGACAATTTGGAGGATTGTCAGTTCACCACTGTCCCGCCTTTTGGTGACAGTTAAATGTATGAGTCAGTGCCCAACATCAGCAGCTACCAGATTTGTTTACAAAACCTACAAACGCACATTGGTATTTACATAACTACAAGAGCAGAAGGTTTCTGAATCAGATTTATTTTATCCATTAATCAGATTGACCCGATGCCCACATATTGACAACAACAGTGGCTTGTTACACCAATCATTGTTAATGACAGACTTTATTTTCATATTAAGGTTAATAGAGTGCACAGTTCTTTTATACATGTTACAGTAACTGATGTGTTATTTTAATGGATTTCTGTAAGGGTGCAGCTGATGTGACATCAGTGTGCATATGCTAGAAGTGTGGTAGGGCAGATAGTAGAATGCAAAGTGTTTTACATGCCTATTGCCTACTACTTCCCTTTAGATTTTTGTTAATGCCGTAAAGGGACTTTAACTGGTGCTTCTGTGTGAATGTATATTTTCAGAGTTAATGTTCAATTGGGGAACATTTTCATAATTATTTGAATGTTGGTATCCCACAATTCCATTGAAGTGGGCAGAGTTACATTATTATGCATGCACATTTTATGTTGATTAGTGTCCAGAATTTTGGCCAGTTATATCTACCTTTCGTGGACCTTTGTCCAGATTTTTGATATCTCCAGGTCGAGAGGTATGATTCATAATAGATCATTAGAATTTGTCTGGAACATAATTTACTTCATTATTTTAGCACTGCAAGGAGGTGAAAATTAATGATAACCAGACTCTGGCTCTGCCATGGTACTGTGGGACTCTTACCCACTAAAACAACCCCTAAGACTGGGACAATTCTAGCCTGCTGGAGATCATATCCTTACCTTGCCATATAATAAACAGCACTGGTTCTCCATACTGCTGTCAATCTGAATCAAACTCTTCAACTCATTGGTTTTACACCCAATGCCCCAACCCACTGCACCAAGCAGGACTCTTTGGGTAGATCTATGATCAACCAATTTTTGTCTTGACAATTTTTTATGTTCGATTTAAAATTCTTTTTGCGTTTTGATTTTTCGTTGCTTAAAATAGACAATATCTGATAGGTTTTTATAGGTCTTGTGCTGCTGGCTGTCTATGGTTTGTTTTAATTACTATGTGTGACTCTATACCTATAAAAGTGTATCTTCTTCTCTTTTCAGCTGCTCCCATTAGGGGTCACCACAGCAGATCATCAGTCCACAGAACAAGTGGTAATAGAGTCTTACAGTATCAAGTTGCCAGCCTGGTGCCCAACCTTCCTCAGAATGCACACACGGGTGGAGCCTTAATGGCAGCAGTATTTTAGAGCTCCATATAACTAGTTAAATAAGACAGGAAAAAAATTCTTTTTTTTTCTTCAAAGTATAAAATTTACATAATTAGAAACTTTGGTGAAGTTTTACAAATAATTTCTTGTCAAAAAACTTGGAGATATATTCACTTGTTAAAATGAGCAACTCAAGGAATTCTCACCAGGATGCTGCCTTAAACAAGGAACTACAACAGATGACATCTACCCTGCAGGAGTTGTCTTTGAAGATGGATGATTTTAAAGAGAACCTAGAAAATCTTAAAATAAGCAGTCAAAAACAGGCTGACACCCTCAAGGAAATGCTAAAACAACACCAGACAAGGATAACAGGAATAGAGGTTTCTCTAAATGACTTAGAAAGCAGACTTAAGAAAGAGGAAACACAGAAGGAACTGCTTCTTAAACAAAACACTTGGCTGGTTAATAAAGTAGATGACTTGGAAAATAGGGAGAGGAGAAATAACATCAGGATTTTCGGATTACCTGAAAACACAGATGGTGAGAATATTATTTCCTTTTTATCAAGCTGGATCCCTGACTTTTTAAATTTAAAAGAAGGACTTTCCTTTGGCATTGAAAGGGCTAACAGAGCTCTTGGGAAACCTGCCACTAACTCAGACTCTCCTCCTAGGTCAATAATTATCAAATTTCTTTCATACTTGGACAAGGAACTGATTTTAAGATCTGCTTGGAGGAAGGCACCTCTAAAATATAAAGAGAGCCTGATAAGATTTGATAATGACTATTCATCTAGAATAATGGAACAAAGGAAAAAAGTGTGGCCAATGATAAAGTTTCTGAAACATAATGACATCAAGGCACAATTTGCATATCCAGCTAAGATAAGAATACTGTATGCCAACGAGACAAGGACTTTTATTGACTTAGAGGAAGCCTCTTCATTTATTAAAACTAATAATGTGATTACTTTACCAGAAGATATGGATTAGATGTCACCTTCTCTCAAGAGAACAAAAGAAACAAATATCTGGACAGATGTCAAAAAGAAGAAGCAAAAGACTGATACTGTTACAGCCAAATCTCTCAAAGCATATACTATAATATGAATTGTTTTAACATTACTTCAAAGGACCAATTTTACTGCTTGGAATTTTAAAACAAAGGTAACTAACTACAGGAATCTTTATCTATATTTTTTAAAAATAGATGACACATGAGAGTTTTCCCATTACCTCAGGTATGTAAATCAGGGTACTTTTCTTTCACAGAAGGAGGGTTATATAGCACATAAAATATTTATACTGTAAATCAACATACATAGTATATGTGTATTTTCTCTTAATTTTCTCTTTTCTTTCTCTCGCTTCTCTCTTTTCTCATTATTTATTTTAACTACATCTTGTCTCCCTTTCTGAATTCTCTCCTATTTACTACACTAATATAGTCTGTATATATTTAATAACTCACTATCTGTACATAGATAAATAATAGTCTAAAATAATCTAGTTTTAAGGAAGACTAATTGGAATAGTGAACTTAATTAATTCTTATTACAATATTTGGTACTTATGTATTATCGCAACCAGATTGTTAACGGCAATACCAGTTGCTTAATGATTATGAAATACGGTCAGTATAGTGGTGCTGCGGTAGCGTTGCCGCCTCACAGTAAGACATTGTCCTGTTTGATTCTCAGCTAAAGCGTCTTCTGTGTGGAGACATGCGTGAATGAGCGTACCTTCGTTGAAGGTTGTGCGTCAGGGTTGGCAACTCGTCACATAAAAATCTACTGCCAATCATTAGCAGACTAAAGTTCCGCTGTGGCGACCCCTAACCGGGAAAAGCCGAAAGACACAACAACATAGTTGTACAAATGTTGTCTAATGTGGGTCCTTGTAGCACAACACTCTCTGGGTACTTCTGTTTTTTTAGGGTTTTTTTTAAACGCATCTTCAAATAATCCAAAGCCTGTGTTGTACAATACTGCCAGCATTTCTGTTATTTGAAGCCTGCCTGCTGCATGTTTCTTTGTCGTTTAATTAGTTTACTGTCAGTTGTACAATCCAGGTTTTGGATTATTTGAAGATGCATTTTAGAAAAAAAAAAGGAAAATAACATACTGCTCGGCTTTCTGTCTGCACTGTACTGTCAGCATTTCTGTTATTTTAAGTCTGCATGCTAAGAAAGCAAGGTATGCAGTTCAGGGTGACAGCAGCCATGGTAAGTCAGGCGTGCATCTGTAAGACACGCAAAACAGGAAAAGGATTTCTGAAATTGTTCATGTTTGTAAAACTTTTTTGGCAATACTAACAACTTAGAATGACGGTTTCAACTATCATATGCAGTCGTAACAGGTCTACTAGCGTTTGTTATAATTAAATTTAATAACAGAATATGGACCTTAGCTAATCTATATTGGTTCCCAGAAATTGGAGCAGGAATGGTTAAAAAACACCTAGATTTTATTTCAAACAATTATAAGGGAAATCTTATACTGGGAGGAGACTTTAATTGTATCTTAGAAACTTCTGAAACCACCAAGAAGTCTTTTCGCATAGCAACTATTTCAAAATCCTTAAAAAGATGGATTGATTCATTTCATTTAACAGACACTTTTAAAGTAAAAGATGATAAATCCTTATTATTTTCCCATAAAGACCATAGATTTGGAACACAAACCAGAATAGACCAATTATTTGTAGTTCAAGATTTACAAACAAAATTCCTCAACTTCTCAATAGTTCCATGCCCCTTCTCATATCATGACTCTCTGATAATGAATCTCCAAATAGAGTTTAAACCTTTAATCCTCTCAACTAGAATTCCATTATATATCACGAAAATTAAAGAATTCAGAAGCTGGATGTTGTCAGAACTACAGTTATTTCTTGAAATTAAAAATACAACAGAAATCAGTAGAGTCATGGTTTGGGACTCATTAAAAGCATATTTATTTGGTAAGACCCTTAGCTGGTACAAAAACAAAGTTAGAGAGTGGGAATCTGACTCATTAGACTTGCAAACCAGACTCTTAACAGCAAAATCTAAAAGAAATTAGAATTGTCCAGAAGTCAAAAAAGAAATACAGGGATTAAATAAAAAATGAAATTCTAATACACAAAACTTGTTTGGCCTTGGAAAAATTAAAAATAAACTCATTATCCACCTCCTCCAGATATCTACATAACTTATCTACAAGAATTAAAATATATTCTAAAGCAAATAACATTAGTAGTGTATATCATGAAAAGGAAGGGAAAAAAAGTATCAGATGTATGAGACATCCTTGAAGCATTTCGGTTCCATTATATGGAACACTTCAAAAAAAAGAAGATTTAGATACCAACCAAATAAACTTAGATACAAACCTTATCAATATAAAAAAACAATCCAGAAATCTTAAAACTAGACCTACAAAAACCTATATCCTACAAAGAAATTGTTGACAAGATAAAAGAAAGTAAATCTAACAAAGCTCCAGGGATAGATGGTATAATTACGGAAATTTACAAACTCTTCCCTTCAACAGTAATCTTCCTTTTTCATAAAACTTTGTTAGAAGTCTAGTCAGAAGCAAAAATACCACCCTCATGGAAATATTCTCTCATAACACCAATTCTAAAAGATAATACACCATCAGATCTTTGCACTTCATGCAGACCTATATCATTACTGAATAATGATTACAAAATATTCATGTCAATCCTACCTAACAGAATGAAAATCCCACGTTGAAAGACAATTAATAATGATCAAACTGGATTTTTATATAACAGGCACACACATGATAAAATTAAAAGGATACTTACTCTTATAGATTATGTGAATAAAGAAGATAGAGAAACACTTGTAATCGGATTAACCATAGGAAAACCCTTCGATTCTCTCAACTGGGAATATCTATTTAAAACTTTAGCATTATTTGAATTTCCTCCTCCCTTCATCTTATTACTAAAAAACATATATATTAATAACTTAGCCTACATTAAATTAGTTCCTTTCACCTCAGAATCTATCCATATAACAAAAGGTACTAAACAAGGATGCCCCCTTTCTCCTATTTTATTTGCTTTGGCTATAGAAATACTTGCAGAAATAATACACAATAATCTAAGAATAAAAGGAATAGAAGTCTATGACCAGTACCTATCTAAAATAATGCTTTTTGCTGATGATATTTTATTAACCCTATCAAACTCCAGAGAGTCATTAGGAGAGCTAGAAGAAGTAATGGGAGACATTTTATAAGATTTCAGGTCTACACTTTAATAGATCAAAATCTAAATTTCTATTTTCAAATAAGAAAAAAGAAGTACAAGTTACAGATAAATACAGGGTCTATATTACATGAATGAGCAATCAAAATGTCGAGTACAAGATACTTGACATACTTTGATCAAACGTTCATGTAATCGGAGACTCCAAATGTTGAAATTTGGACTTCTGAAATATTTTGGTCAGCCTTCCTAATGAGTGTAGTGTGTGATGTAAACACACTACACTGTCTGGAATGGCTTTGTAAGAGGCTGCTTTATTTAATATACCAACTACGAGATCGCTGTACATTGGGGAAAGTGCAATTTCCCGGTAATCGCTTGTGTCAAAAGTTGTTTTGCGATTACAGGGAAATTGCCCTTTCCCCAATGTACAGCGATCTCGGAGTTGGTATATTTAATTAGGGGGAGGGGAACAGCCCCCCACATCAGGGGGTGGGGGCATAGCCCTCCACATTGCTTTAAAAGTATGTGTGTTTGTGTATGTGTTTGAGTGTTTGAGTGATGTGAGTGTGTAGGGGTTTGTATGAATTGGTTGTATGTGTGTGTGTTGTATGTTAGGTGTGGGACAAACAAAATCTTTCGATTTTGTATTTTTCAGTGTTTTTAGGTTTCGATGACATGATCGAGCGATCAAAGTGTGTCGAGTATGTTGTACTTGACATTTTGATCGCTCGTTTATGTAATATAGACCCATAAATCCATTATAGGAAAACAAGAACTTACGCTAAATTATTTAGGAATAGTATTATGCAAAAATATAAAAAAACAATATTCATAAATTATAAAAACATTATTGAAACAATAAAAATATATATAGAAAAGTGGAACAAAATTATATAAACTTTTGAAGACAGATTGCAATTAATAAAAATGGTCTTATTGTCAAAACACTATATGTAGCATTAGCAATACAGTTAATTCCTGAAAGATGCATTCTTAAAGAAATAAACTCATGTTTAATAAAATGTTTATGGTATCCCAAAAAGACTAGAGTATCTCTAACTCATCATATTAGACCCTGGAAACAAGGAGGATTGAACTTCCCAGAAATTGAAACATATATAAAAGCATCTGTGCTTAAAACTACAATAGACTGGATAAACCCAAATTATTTTGCCAACTGGAAAGAATTAACAACGGCTATATTAACAAATGAATTTAGTCTGTTAAAAAAATGTAATAGTAGACAAATCAAACAAACCCTGGTATAGACTATGCATAAGTATACAATATAATATAACAAAACCTTCTAAAACAACACTGATTAATAATTACATCAATTCCTTTAGGAAACTTATCAATGCAAACATAGATCTAAAACTTTGGATTGACCTTTTAGCCCCATTTACCATCACTAAGAACTTTCCTCACAAAATATATCGGGAACCAATAATCTCCTTGGAACAAAATGGATTCTTATGCTGGTTTCAATGTGTAAATAAATTAAATGTTTTAGATATACATATGATAAAAACTGTTTACAATATTCCAACACAGGACTGGTTAACCTTACAAAGCATTCTAATGTACACTTAAGATTTATGCAGATTAATTAATAATTCCTCATTTAAAGATATTCTACATCTAATAAGTTTTCTGTATGAATTTCTATATAATAGTTGTGAAAAGACAAATTCCATTTCAAATTTATATAAAGAGTTAATAGCATATAAAACAATTCCCAAACCATCAAACTGGCAGTTCTTAACAAAAGGTCAGTCATTGCAGTTAACAGAAGAAATTAAAACTAACATCTTACTATCAGTTAATTACACCTCTAACACACAGTACTGGAAAATATTTAATTGGAAATACTTACATAGAGCATTTTTAACACCAGATAGAATTAAAAAGATCAGCACTACTACTACAAATGTTTTTTGCTGGAGGTGTGAAAAGTCAAATAAAGCAGACTGGAATCATATTTTTTATGAATGTAATAAAATTAAATCATATTGGAATGGAATCAATCAATTTTTATAAGCTTTATTTAATGAATCCTTTACCTTAACTAAAACACTGATTATACTAAATGTAAATGAAGGTCCCTACCCGAATAAGACAAATATGTATTTGTTATGGACAATACTTGCTATATCTAGGAAATGCGTAACCAGAAGGTGGAATTCAAATACACCCCCAACCTTGGAAGAATTCTACACTTTACTGAAGACAACTGCATTGGTGGAAATAAAAATCAAAGAACTTCAAATCTATCCCAGGCCATTGGTAAATAATCCCTGGAAGAAAGTTATAGCTTTGTTAGACACTCTGCAATAATCAATATTGTATCTCTGATAATTGATCTGCTAATTCTATATTTAATAACATTCAGTGTATATAATTAAAAGTCAGGCTATTGTAAATATTGTATATAGTTGTTTAAAATGATATTTAAAAATATTATGTAAATGTTATTTTAATTGAAAATAAAACATTTTTTAAGAAAACTCACACCTAGGGCCAATTTAGAATGTCCAATCCATGTGCAGCATGTCTTGGGAATGTGGGAGGTAGCAGGACCACTCAGACGAAACCCATGCAAACAGATGGAGGACATACAGACTCCACTTAGAAGGCACTCCTGCTGAGAATTGAACTGGAGAACCTCTTACTGTGAGGTGATTATGCTAACTGCTGCACCACAGTGCTGCCCAGCTATAAAGACTAGTCTGCTGGAGATTTTCAACTGTTAAATGCTATTCATCATCATTGTAACATTGTGTATACAACTTTAATAATACCCTTATATGGATGTGCTTACTTGTATGAGTAAATGTCAATATTACAATGGATAAACTATACTTATGTAGAAGTACCTCGTTACTTTAGGTAGTAACTATAACAGTAATATATTACTTTTTTAGAAAAGTAATATATAATAGTAATATATTACTTTCACTGAAAAGCAACTAGTAATAGTAACTTATTATTTTTATAAGTAACTAGCACAACATTGTCAGAAGGTATGTTTTGTTACATACATAACCTGTTCTTAATGATGTTAACAAAAATCATTAGATGCCCTTTGGGTAAATCATTTTGTTAAACTCATCATTTCATAAAATGTTACAGCAGTTAGATGAAAGAGTTAAATGCCAAATAATGTAAAATATTAAGCAGTTATTTCATTTCACAGTCCACAAGTATTGCAGGAATTACCTCATAAAGTCATAACAAATTTATAAAAAGTAGAGAAAAATATAAAAAAAAATCACCAGAAGAACCAGTATCAGAAAAAAAGGCACAGAGAAATAAACACCAGCAAGGATAATAAAAAAGCCTTGGGATCACATTATCAGACCTATTGTAGTAATCAATACTTGGAGGAAACTTTTCCAATATAAAAGGCAAGTGAGTTGGTGAAGTACAGTCAGAAGGTTATGCAAAAATCTTTTAAGGAGTCATTTCTGTTCTAGGGCCTATCTTGTATATACCACAAAATCAGAGTGATTTGATTTTACTTCTGTTCAACATTTTCTGTTAAGTGAGGTCATCTGGTTAGTCAGAAAAAAAGAAACTTTATTAAGTTAGACTTTTCCTTTTCAAAAATATATATACTGGATGTCAATTACTCTAGATTTCTCAGGTTTGAACAAATTCATAGACACAAAGGTTCAGAATGTTGGTAATAAATACCCTGCTAACCCTTTTGATACAAGATGTTTACTTGGTGACTTTGGACATGCAGGACACCAACCACACATTCCTTTCTACAAAACTCAAGGACAGTGTCACTATGGAATGTTTTCAAGTGTTTAAATGATTGCACAAACCACTGTAGGTGGAAGCATTTTTTTCCTTATTTTGTCTCAGCAAAAGCATAGCACCATACTACATGCATACCACATAGCTTATTAATGTTTAGTCTATAAAGTTGCAGTGTATTATGGGTAAGAATTATCATTTTTAGGCTGAATAGACATTATTAGTCAACTGCTGATCACACAGACCATCACAGTGACCTGGTATAATCACAGGCAGTTCCTCAGGCTTGATATGAGGAACTAAACATCAAAAACAAAACACATATCAAATGGAGATTCAGCAGGAATAATAATTTATTACAAAAATTGAGCGCTTTCATCCCACTAAACAGGGGACTTCATCAGAATACTAAATTAAACTCCTCCACAAGTTTAAATAAGCAAAAAGGCTTGATCATTGGTGTAGAAATAACCAATAAGGCTATACACAAAAGTCATGTGATTTCCCCTCATTCAACAAGCCTCATAAGTTAAAAATGTTAAAACCAAGTATAACTCCGCAGAAATGCATAATAATCAATATAAAAACCATAACCATCTTAAAAATTGTTTTACATGTAAACAAAAGTAGGTTATATCAAAGAATATATATAATAAAGAATGTGAATAATAAAAAATATAAAAAAGAGGTGTAAATACCCCAACAGACCTTATTTAAATACCCCAGATCTCTATAATCTATCAGCTCTTTCTCTTAAAATTGGCATTAAGGAAACAGAGTCATTTAATCCAGGAGGGAGGTAGGCGGCTAATCTAAGCTGCCACTTTAACTCCTTTTTACTCAGTGTGTGTTTCGAATCTCCCCCTCTGGAAACAATGTGTGTAGTTTCCAGTATCCCAAGACTAAACCTGACAAAACATTGACAGACAAGAGAGTGTTTTTATAAAGCATTTGTGTCTTTCTTGTTTTGAATATCATACAGATGTTCATAAATTCCAGTTTTAAAGGATCATTCCATTTTGCCAACATATAAACTATTACATGAGTCATGCACAGCCAAATATACTATCCTTTTAGTGTGACAATTCCCTCTCTTGAAATGAATGTCTGCATACATAAAACTGGTTAAGGTAATATATATATGAACATTGACTGCAGCTGCCACATGGTTTGGTACCAACCCCCAATGATGAAGATCTACTACACTTCTTGTTTTCCATTTTTTAAGGTTGTTACCAATTTTACTTGTAAAAATTGGCTTTTTCCCTACAGCAGCCTTTATATCATTGTTTACTCTAAATATGTTCCAGTTCCTGTGTATAATATTCCTTATTTCCACTGAAAAGGGGCTATGTTGGACAATATAGGCTTTTTCAAAATTTGTAACCTGGGGGGTACATTACCAGTAGTAGTGTGGAATAAACCTACTCCTAACAAAGATTTATATTTGTTTCCTCATTCCCTATGTACCTCATCAAGAATGTCATCCACTTTCTTCTCAGGATATTCCCTCTCTAGAAACATCTCTCTTTGTTTACAGAGTTCCCCTCTAGCTTCTTCAAAATGAGAGGTCATTTGAGCAATCCTTATGGAATGTTTTCTATGAGTGTGTAAATGACTGCATAAACCACTGTAGGTGGAAGCATTTTTTATTTATTTTGTCTCAGCAAAAGCAAAGCATCATACTACATGCATGCCACATAGCTTATTAATGTGTAGTCTCTAAAGGTGTGGTGCATTGTGGGTAAGAATCATCATTTTTAGGCTCAGTAGACATTATTAGTCAACTGCTGATTATGCAGACCATCACAGTGGCCTGGTATCATCACAGGCAGTTCCTCAGGCTTGATATGAGGAACTCCCATCATCACGTCAACTTCTTGCTTCCTTCTCTTTCTGCTGCACTCTGGATTTTTATGAAGCATCTGGCACCATTTCTTGTTCACCTGATACTAACAGGCATTCACATTCATCCCTCTCTGGATGACTGTTCTATTGAAGCTGCCCTTATTTACATCTAATTTGAGAGCATATCTTACAATGCTTTCAGAACATGGGTGTTGTAATCATCTTTCAGAAACTATCTCTTTAGAATTTTTCATTTAAAGTGTTTTAAGGATTCATCCTGTGTTCTTGTTCATATGATAGGAGTACCAGTGATAATGGATTTTTCTCCCACATATTTCTTGATAACGACTATTAACTGTAAGCATGTTCTTCAAACCATTAGAGTATAATACCTATTCCATCCTAAGAATTCCAATTGTCAGGTTACATATTAAAAACAATCATTGGTAACTTAAGAACCTAAGGAACCAGAGTATCTGACCTTTGGACTATATTCTACACAATGTCAGCTCTAGTAAAGGTGTTTCTTTGGTACCATCAACAGATTTCTGTCAAGGATGCACAGGCCAAAAACTGCCAGCAGGTTTGTCAAAGTATGCCTGGGAAGCCTATGTTCAGGGGCTGAGAATTCATGGCCGTGACCTCCAGTATAAAGGATAAAACACATCAGCTTATAGGAAATAATAGTCACCTATCTGGTATTGCCAGACTTTCAGTTAATCCTGCAACTTGGGACTCTATGAACTGTAACAATCAATGCAACAGCCATTCATTAATTTTCAGTACCTGCTTTAGCACTTTTTTGATTTCAGAGACCTAGGACCTGTCCTGTCAAACAATGACAAAGACAGCAGGCAAGAACCCAGTCCTAGAGAGAATATGCATACCCAAATCCACACACACACACACACACACACACACACACACACACACGCACGCACGCACACACATGCACACACACACACATGCACGCACGCACACACACACACACACACACACACGCACGCACACACATGCACGCACACACACACACACACACACACACACACACACACACACACACACACACACGCGCACACACACACACGCGCGCACACCTAGGAGCAATCCATACAAACATGTCAGTTCACTTACCTGCATGTCATGGAGGAGTGACAGGAAACTTGACCCCTAGTTCTGACAATTGCTTCAGAGTGTTAAGGCTGTGAGCTGTAGTTCCTGTGTCAAAGGGTTTGATTCTCTTTCTTCCCATTTGCTTACTGTCTGACCTTAAGCAAGGCACTTAACCAGACATTGCTATCAGGTCATGCCTTACAAGGAAGTGGGTCCAATGGGTCTACCTGTTTAACAAATGGGTATTATTACTATAGGCAACAAATATGTACATACTGGAAGTTCATGCAAACTGCAAACAAAAGGCACCCCAGCCATGAATGGAACCAGAGAATCATGCAGCAGTAATGTGGTATATATAAGCAGCCACTTATTTTTATCCTCTTTAAAGGCTAGCGGTACTTATTTGGGAGTGAGCATTCTGCATAAATTTTTATTTTTCAAGCCATTTGCATCACAAGTCTGCAGAACTTTAGTATACAGCCAATATAGTGTTTTTAATGTTTCAAAAGTGAAAACTGTACAGGAACACATTTCTGGCATAAAGATAGAAATGGGTATGTCCTAGAATGTATATATTTCCATTGCATCTTAATCATCAGCTTCCAGTGTTCTATTCCAAACCACTGTATTGTCAAGCAGCAATGACCAATGCCTTCTTGATCTCCTAAACTCATGGACATTTATATCCATTTTCTCCAGTTATCTCTTCTTAAAACTACTTCTAAAGGTTAAACAAGGCATGTATACTCATATCACTTTGCTGGCCAAGGCAACAGTCGTTCAGTTTTCAGATGTAAATATGAGGGGCCTTAGCTTCTGACACTGCTTCTCCACAGCAAACTGTAAATACTACAACAAGGAAATGTTTGGCATCCAAATCTCAAAATCTTTCAATGTGGCAACTCAAAGGACATCAGGTTCATAGCTCCAGCTCTCTCTGTTTTGAAAGAAACTAAAATGCCTGACACTAGAAAATTGTAACTCTCAAAATGTACTGCCTTTCCCACTTATGTGTTACAGTAGTCATTGATCCAGCTTTTAGTTTAGTACCTCAGACATTGCAATCTCTTGTTGCAACATTATTTAATGCTGCCAGGTTTAATCTTACATAAAGGTACATCTGTGATGCCCGTGCATTGACCCAGTAATCAACAAGCCTCAATCCTCACCACTAACACCAGTGAGGGGTATCCACATTGGGAGGATAACAAGTACACACACAGTAAAGTACAATTTCCCTTAAGAGCACACAGAGATCACAGTCAGTCCGGGGCTGGTTTCTCCCTTTCTCTCCAGATCCCCAATAAGACTCCCCACTGGCACAGCTATAGGGTTCAGATCACAGCCTAGTGGTCAAGCCAAAACTTCCAGCACCCTCTCTGTTCAACCAGTGCTTTGTGTCCCTGCTCAAGTAGCTGACACACATGCACACACACACTTTGAGATATGAATTATGTACAAACACACAGACACTCTTGGGAAGGCTGGCACAGGTTCTTCAGCTATTCCCTCATTTCTGCCCAGACTATAAGGTAGTACCGACTGCCACCAACCACTACTATCAGCTACTATAAAGGCCCTTACCAAAGGGTGTCCAATTCCACTGTGTAATATTATTATTATCCAATTAGTAAGTGTGACGAACACTAAGGCTATCGGAGTGGCTTTGTACAGTATCACCAAATACATGCAAGTACTCTAGAGCTTAAATTATCTCTGCACAAAACAGCCACAGTGTAAAGGTTTAAAAATATTTAATAATAAATAATAAAAAACACAAGACAATACTTATTACTTCAACACAATGATATTACAGAGTTCAGAAATCACAGGAAATACTTGAAAACAATACTGTAGGATAGTCTGACAAAATATAAAAAAACAGCTAGACTAATCTGGCTATATTCCTATCTATCTGTAAGAGAAATCACTGTTCTAAATACTACTTACATACAGGGCAAGCACGTGCTGGTGAGTGTATGTTCTTACTAGGTCCAATACAAGATACAAAATACTATTCTTACTTTCTGAGATAGTCCTTAAATTGATAATACACAGTACTGCTGAGTCATTTCAGATTACATAATTCTTGACACTTCTGCTGAAGTTTTCCAGGCTCACAGAACTCAAAATTTAGCATATCACTGTAATCCTGCACCTGCCAGGAAACCTCAGCAATAAAGGACACTTTACATGCAAAATCTAGTAAGTGTCCCAGGTTTAAAACAATAGAAAGAATTTCCTAGCCCAGACATCTTGTCTTCAAGCTTGAAATTAAACACAGTTGCAAAATTCTTTACTTAACAGCTTTCTTCCAGCAGGGTGCACTGTGGTTACATTTCTGAAGCTCAGTACAACGCATAGTTTAATCATAACATCTAGTTCTCTTTACATTTGTAAAACAAGCCTATGGATTATATTACAAATAACATAGAATTATTTAAAAAATTCTATCTGGCTGGGCTGGCAGCCCCTCAGTTTTTTCTCAACATCTTTCAGCCATTTCCATCTGCTCATCTTCTTAGATAGCCAGAACCTTTACTATAGCTATGAAGCAGTTTCTTAAAGGGAGGTTGCATCTGAGCTTCTCCTAGACACCCTAACTATCCTGTGTGGAACTTAAACATTGTTTTATAAAACTAATTTGCCTTGTTTTTTAGCCTATCAGTCCAGAAGGCCTCAAGTTCTTTTTTTTTTGGAAAACTCTTCTTAGCACCAGCCACATCAGCAAGACCTCAATTTATAAGAAGTCTTGAAAATGTCTTCTTTGTGGAGCATCACCACAACAGTTAATCATAAAATTAAGACTTATCTCATTATGGGTGGTGTTGATTTAGTCAGCCTACTAAAGCTGTTTCTTTTTCCTGTAAGGGCTAACCTTTATCTTACACCTGCATAACTACTAACACTAGTAGCATGGAATTCCTACATAAATCCAGCATTGATATTTACTATTGTCAGCTCTTCTTACTACCTGAGAAACCATTGGCCACCAGTTGTGTGGCAGAAAATTATGTTGCATAATAGTTGCATGTCTACTTTGTTGCATAATAGTTGCATGTCTACTTTTGTATGTTGTTTTTTTTAATTAAATTTGAAGAAAATAGCTTTTTCAACCTTATTCTCAATAAAAAAGTGCTTCTTCTCTCTCTTAGATCGAATAATATTTGTGCCTGTGGTAGACAGACTGTTCCTAAAATTGCCACACTCACTGACTGATTTGTTTAAGGCCTGGTCATATTTAGAGCTTTGCCATGTCTGTCTGAAATTTAGTAAATCAACAAGACAGAAGAGACTGGCAGCTTTATCACTTTATTTGACAGAAAAAATGCTTCAATATTTAGAAAGGTCTGCTAAGAAAGAATATAACAAAGCTTTTTACTATAATGAAGAGAGGCAGAGACACAGAGGAAAAAAAGAGAGAAGCCTAATGAATAGTTAAAGAAAGAGTCTGTTTCAGAAAATAACAAAACATCTGCATTCTTTATAAGTTTCACAGAGCAGGCAACTTTTACAATGACACCTCAAATCAGCAGTTATGAAGCTGGACTCTAGAATGCCTAAATATGACATAAGGACATATGTGCTTCAGCTAATTAAAATGAAAACTGCACTGACATTGGTACCAGAATCAGTACCTACCAGATGTATCCTTAAAATGCAGATATTGCCATAAACAAACCCAGAATGAATAACCGTAGAAAAACCTAACGCTATAACTTTCACAGGAGAAAATCTCCTTCTGTGGCACTGATCAGAGGAGGACTTTACACCTCCTGAGTCTCTGGCAAATAAACTAGTTTTATATTAGCCCATTATATTGTAAATTTATTTCACCAAAGATATCTAAAGTTAATGCAAGAATTCACTTTATCTAACCAACAACTTGCGATAGTTTCTCACATGTATTAACAGTAGTCAATTTTCCAAATTAAGACAAAGGAACCTTCACCAATACCTATGAAAGTAACACAAGGCAAAGGGAAAAGAAAATGGAGTTCCTCTCATCAGATGAAAATCATTTTTACAAGGGCTCTTACTTCCCAACTTCTTAGTGCAGGAAATCTGGACAAAGCCAAAGTTAATGGGGGACAAAGACTTAAAATCAGGGTCAGATTTTAAGAATTAGAAGGTTATTTGAATTACAGGTTTTGTTTTAGCTTGCATTTCCTGAAGGATTTAAAGTCTAAAACAAAGAGTGAGAAGGTCACACAGAAAAAACAATCAGTAAAAACTAAATGAAAACTCCAGCCAAGCTAGAACTTCCACTGAGTGACCTCTCAAACCTCCTGTATCAGAGGCACATGGGATATATGACCCTTATGAACATCAGGTGTTTCTTAAACTCAAATGTTTGACTTTATTTGGTGACTTCAATCCTTAGTGATTTGTTAGAAAAACACAAATTTTATGAGGAGCAGATCAAAAATATGAGGCAAAAATCTGGACATTCTGCTAAGATCTGGACAGTTGAGAAATATGTACAACCTGATTTGAGTCCCCCCATTTTTTTACTTCAGACTGTGAAGGCATTTGTTCACACCCCTCAGGCTCTCCTATGAAAGCTACACATTTTTTTTTAAAAGATATATTGTTTGACAGAAATTTTAGGGTGACCAAGAGGAGATTCTTCTTCACCCAAAATGATGTTGAATTGATGAGACACGCCCTTCTTAATTGTATTATTCCCGCCTGCCCCCATCATCACCACCACCAATTTACAAATGTTTCAGGATGTGCTGAAAGTAAATCACCGATATCCTCATGCACTCAGTTACCTAGCCCCAAAAGGGCAGGCAAGCTATACTGGACTCAAACATTTATAAAAGGTATATAACAATCATAAGACAGACCTCTAGACTATCTCTGTTGCTCTCCCTTTCTCTCTTCCTCATCAAAGACCAGAAAAGCTTTACCTTAGGCTTCATTACCTTTTGCAGGGAATCAAAGTTGCTGGCCAGCTATATGTTGAGTAATTTGACAAAGAACTGTGTATCACATGATGTAGCAAAGTTCGATTTTAAATCAGGTATAAAAATGTGGTCAACACTGCCAGATTCTGATACCGAGGTCAAGCTAGAAAAAACAAACTCAACATCAGACAAAACTGGAAGGCAATACACTTAGATTAAATTACAGTGCTGTAGATGTGTCCTACAGCCAGGCATAGCAGCTCTATGACGATCCATAGTAAGTCATCAAACTTACTAAGATCACACCTAGAAAGGTTGGAAAAATAACAGTAATAATTGCAAATATTACCTTTCACTTAAAGCAGACAAAAATATGCTTGCTCGAGCTGTGTCCCCATCTGCACAACTCTTAATATGCTAACTCTGAGATCAAAGAGGTAAGTGGAAAACTTTCTAAACCCTGAGAAACTAATCCTTTATAGGGCATCTGCTCATCAAAGGGTTCACACACACACACACACACACACACACACACACACACACACACACACACACACACACACACACACACACACACACACACACGGGGTTTGAGACAAAAGCCCATATAGACTAAACAAAACAGCAAAGATATGTAGACTCCACAAAGTAAGCATATTAAAGTGAGTAAACTTAATATTTTTAATTGTTTTACCTGTTTTGGTTGGTGGTTGGGATCATGTGATACAATCTGAATTGTATAAAAGAATGTTTTAGTATGTACAGTATATTTCTGATGAAGTCCATTTGTGGATGGAAGCAATGCGAGTTAATAAAATCAGGTCTTGAGGAAAGACATTTAAGTAGTTTATTAATGGCACTATATAGCATGCTTGGTACACATTATCATAACAGCTGCTCCCATATGCCATTCAAGAAAACGGGACATTGACTGTGTGCCCCTGGGGAGTACAGTGATTCAGTTCTTTGAATCCTGGTAGTCCTCAGTAATGTACAAAAAATAGTGCACAGAGTGCATTTAGGCTTCTGAGCACTGTCTTCGTGAGCACCAGGGAATATGTACATAGCTACCACGTATGCATTATAGATGTATAGTACCTGCAGTGCACCTAAGTAAGGTAAGAGGTGCAGCAAGCAAATAAATGTGTCAAATCATTGAGTATAACAGCACCCATCTGTATATGTATAGTATACATAATATGTATAGTACACACAGAATACATGTTATGTATGTATGTATGTGCGTATGTTTGTTCTTTTCTACATGATCTACAGTATAAAAAGGAACAAACAGGACCTGCTCCTCTCTGAAGGAGAAGTGTTCATGTAATCCATGTCTAATTTTCCTTAATTCTCTTCATTCCCCCTTATCATTAGAAGTCCCTATAGTAATTTATTCTGTCCAATTTCACCCCAAACCCCACACACACTGAAATTAAAGGTAGCAATGGTAATCCAGTAGATCCCCCAAATTTTATTGTACTCTTCCCCTCGTGTGAATATTCATTATTCTTTGTTGTTCTAGTCCACATTCTTGTATGCCTTAAACATCCTCATATAGATAAAAGTGTTCCCTGTTGGACTATACTAATTGTTGTTATCTTACAGTACTTGATGTAATGAGCAATACAATGGCTTAACTATGACTCTGACTGAATGTTGAGGAATTTTATTTATTTATTTTTTATTTACAGGTTTGGTGAATTGGCCCTTCTGAGACCCTTTCAACTGATGACTCATGTTTTATAGGAGGTGGGAGGAAACCACAGTATTTTTTTTAGAAAAACACACATACTGAATGAATATGCCAACCACACAGATAGTGTGTGGAAGTCAGGACTGGACTCTGGAATTTCAAGAAATATTCAGTAACTAAAATAATCTCCCTGAGACACTCATGAATTGAATGGCCATTATTTGGGGACCTTTTGTTGAAAAGGATTTAGTATTCTATTTAAAGAGCATGGGTGTCTGGGCATTTGTTAAAAAAAAAAACTATCCAGGATTGTAATACTATGTTATGGCTTGCTATAGACATGCATAAGTACCACTTAATAAGAACTACCATATGATTTTATATGGCTGGGCACATCACCTGAGATTATGTAAAACAACAAAACTTTTTTATTGATTTTTTATTTTATTTATTGTGTTTTTTTATCCAGGTTGGGGGGGGGGGCGGGCTGCCCCTAAGACACGTTGCAGTCACATCCAGGGCAGAAAGCCCAAAACAATTAAATAAAAGTACAACATGAAAATAACAAATATCAAGTCAAGGAGATACAAAGTACAGCATAAAAGTATAATTTGGAGGAGATACAATAAAAAGTACAGCATAAAAACAAGTATAATTTGAAAGAGATACGATCAAAGTGCAGCATAGAAACAAGTATCATTTGAAGGATATACGATCAAAATACAGCATAAAAACAAATATCATTTAAAGGAGATACAATCCAAGTGCAGCATAGAAACAAATATAATTTAAAGGAGATAAAATCAAAATACAGCATAAAAACAACACATTTGAATGAGATAAAATTGAAGTACAGCATAAAATAAGTAGTAAAGTAGCATTTGAAGGAGATACAGTCAAAGTACAGCATAAAGAACAAGCAGTACATAAAAAACAGGTAGTATATGAAGCATAAATAATCAGAGTAATACATTCAAAAATAGTCATAAGGGAAACCAGTTTAGCAACTAATAGAAATGCATACAAATATGTGTAAAAATAATTGAGGCCAGTATGAAGTAGCATAAATAAAATCTTGCTGTCTGCTCATTTTATGGTCTGGTATTACAACACTCATGTATGTATGCATGAAATAAGTTGGAATATTTATTCTGTGATTGCTGTTTTGTGTGAAACAAAATTTAAACTGCCCCTGATTTCACAGACTATCCCTGACATTAACTCATATTTTCAGTCTAGCACATGGGGTACTATCTGTGTATGGAAGCAACTTACCCTCTTGTTGTTTGCTCAGTTTAACATCTACCTTTACAGGACTAGTATGCATCTGTATAAAGCAAGCTGGAATAGTTATTCTGTGGTGACTGTTTTCTGTCAAACAAACTTGAAACAATCCCTGGTTTCACCAATTGTTCTTGATTTTGCCTCATATTTTGGTCTGTGCCTCATAAAGTTTGTGGTTTTCTGACAAATTATCAAGGGTTACAATAAGTAAATAAGGGAGAAGGGTTTTTTTCTCTTTAAAGTTTGGCATTACAGGACTAGTGTGCATTTATATGAAAGGAGCTGAAATATGTATTCTGTGGCTATGGTTTTGTGTCAAACAAATTTGGAACTGTTATTTGGCTTTAGATGCGTACACTACAGCTTTATGACATGAACTGGAATATTTATTCTGTGTGCAACAAAGTTGAAACCATCCCTGATTTCGCAGAATGCCCTTAAGTTTCATAGCTTTGTCTGTTCCTAAATATTTGTGTTTTTTGGAAAATCATTAAGAATTGCAAACACTAAATAATAGCAGATATTTAAATTTTCAGAATTCATATCCTTCAGAAAATGCATGCCAATACAAAAAACAGTTACTGTAGTAACCTTCTAAATATATAAGAACAATATTTAAAAATCTGTCTCTGATTTTAGGCTTTTGCCCTACATTATTTTTGTTTGGCTTTGTTCCTAATTCTTGCACTAAGAGGCTGAGAGGTATTTGTTTTTATCAGATTTTCATGTGATGCACATGACAAATTGAATATAACTAGTGGGTGGGTAGAGGTTGAGGCTGTTTGTGGATGAAAGTAATTTACCCAGTGGTCATTTGCTCAGCTCTTTCCTAAGACTGTCTCATCTCACTCCCTCCCACAAGAGTACGTGTCATGCTCGGTATCAATTTATGTGCAAGTACACATTCGAAGATGAAGGTGTAAAGTCATCAGCATTAACTGTTTTATTACAGCATGTGATTCATTTCTGTAGTAACTATATAAGTGGAATAAGAGGAAATTTGCTTTAAAAGTTTATCCATTCCTCATCATATGGAGCCTGTTTTTGGTTTTCCAAACATAGTACATTGAAATTGTACCCTACAGAAGTTGTTTTAGCAGACCAAATTTAATATAAAGAAAAATGATGTTTTCTTTTTACTGTGCTTTATGTACAAGCAATTTAAGCAACCATTGTACAGGTTTCCAAATGAAAAGAAAAACACTCAATCAGTCCTGGATAAAGTGCCTTTCAGAATAAACATAGAAAAACCCAAAAATGGCTGAAAAACGCAACACCAAAGCAGACAATCCTTTAAAACGAACTTTTAATCCAATTGATTATAAAGACAGTGAGCGCATTCACGTTATCACGTTTCATCAGACTTTAAGTAAAAACCATTAACTGCCAACCATAAATAGTAAATTCAAACCCTTCTGGCCTATGGTTCAACAGAAACAATTATGACATCATGTTAAAATTTAAAATTTAAAAAGGCATGCTTTATAAACAACATTCTTTGAAATATATACATAAATAAAGCATGCATCATAAGAAACACTTGTGAGACACATGCATTTAATATATATTAATATAATACATATATTTATAAATATCACAAAAGTTACACACATATTTATATTTAAATAAAATTAAAATTAAAGAATGTATGTAGTGTAGTTCATTCTAACAACTAACTAAAAACAGTATATACGTATGCTTATGTCTAAAAATCATTCACATAAAGCTGTGAAAATTAAAATTCTATTTAAAGTGACTAATGTACATGTGGTCTGGCTGATAAAAAAAGTTTTAACATCATCCTATCATTCAGTCGACTCATTTTATATGCTTGCAAGAGTATTATCCATCTATTTTCTCTACCCTCCGTGTAAGTTTTAACATTCCCTAATCTGCCTGAATTCTTAATCAATTCTAATGCTCTAAACTTAAATTTATGTGTCATACCATAGGTTAGCACATGTTTAGCTAATATGTTCTTATCATCTTCTTTGTTTATAGCATAAATATGTTCTCTTACTCTTTCTCTGAGGGTCCTATTGGTTTTACGTACATAGAAGGACGTGCATACCTGGCACTGTGCCAGGTACACTAAGTCATTCGTCTTGCAATCTGCATATTGTTTAAACACATAACCTTGTCTCCTATCAGGGTGAACAAATGTATTATCACCTGCCATGTATGGGCACTGACTGCAGCCCCTACAAGCAAATGTCCCCAGTCTGTCTGAATATCTTATAGTATGAATTTTTTCTTGCTCATAACAAAGTAATCGCTTAAGTGATTTTGTATTTCTATACGTGTATCTTGGCTTATTACCTACTATCGTAGTGATATCATCATCTACATTCAATAATCTCCAATTTCTCTCTATTACTTCTCTTACCTTATTGTTCCTATTAGTAAACGGAATAATCACTTTAAGCCCCTCATTTCCTCTTACATTTAAACCTTCTTCATCAACCCTGTCAATATTTGTATTCCTTTGGAAGTATGGTCTTCCTTTTCTATTCCTATGTGACCTGTTATTATACATAGATCTCTCTATCTCACTGTCTTTATAACCTCATTGTTTAAAGTTATCTGCCAATGTCTTACATGCTTCTCTGTAAGATTCATCATGACTAGTAAGTCTTGATACCCGTAGTATCTGACTCTTCATTATATTAGGATAAATGTGAGTTGGATGCATAATGTAACAAGCTGTTTTTCCAACATTGTTTCCTAAACATATTAGTGTGTAATCCATCTTCCTCCTTGCTCAATTGCACATCTAAAAATTGTAATCTCTTCTGGGAACTAACACATTCAAAAAACAGAAAATATGTTGTCCCATTCAGATATTCCACAAATTCTCCCAATTGTTCACTAGTGACCTTCCATGCAAGAAAAACATCATCTACAAAATGTTTGTAGTAACCAATGTACTCCCCATAATCTCCACTGTTCAATACATATGTCTTTTCCCAATATGCTAACACTAGGTTTTTTTATCAGCCAGACCACATGCTGGTTTTAAAGGATTATCTGCTTCGGTGTTGCCTTTTTCAGCTATTTTTGGATTGTACAGGTTTATAAATTTGTAATACAGTATAATAGGGTAGTTATCTAAGGGACCTTTCTGTCAAACTATGTATTATTGTCCAATTATATTTGAAAAAGTTGTTTTGCAATTTGTTATACTGGAGTTGCACAAATCCAGTGACGTGGATCAGTTAATGGTGGTTCACAGAAGGTAATTTAAATTCCAGCCAACATGTTGATTTTTGACAGACAGGCAGCTGCACTGCTACTCCACAGATGGCAGGTTTAAAATTTTCACATCAAAATGTTAATTTTTACCAGTTATGGACACTTTTTGAAAGTAATGTTAAATATTTTTTTTTCCATTTCTACTTTAGTAGGCCTATCTCTTATTTGCAACTTCTATAGAACAAAATTTTATTTCTAGACTAGTTAATATATATATCAATATATATATATATATCTATATCTATATATATATATATATATATATATATATATATATATATATATATATATATATATATATGAGTCTACTACGGTTGATTGAAAACTCACTTGACTGAAAATGAAATTACTAGGACCACTTCACTGAAAGCTCACTTCACTGAAAACTCATTTCTTTGAAACTCATTTCGTTGAAAGTTATAAATGGCCTTTTCCCCACTGTAGTGCAACCCTGGAGTTAGTATATAAAGTAAAGGGGGATGTGGGGGGCACATTTTAAACTATACACATTGATACTTACAAGTGCAATAAATAACTGTTTCCAAAAGAGAATATATAACCAAGATATATGGGGGCTTCACCCCCACACCCCTCAATGTGGGAGCTATGCCCCCCACCCCTTTACTTTATATACTAACTTCAGGGTTGCAATACAGTGGGGAAAAGGCCATTTATAACTTTCAACAAAATGAGTTTCAGTCAAGTGAGTTTTCAGTGAAGTAAGCTTTCAGTGAAGTGGTCCTAGTAATTTCATTTTCAATCAAGCGTAGTAGACCCATATATATATATATATATATATATATATATATATATATATATATATATCCATACATATGTATATACATATATATGATATTTGTGTATGGAAGATGACTGCAGATTGATCTTCCTCTGTAGGTGACATCGTTGAGAGAAATAACAACAGCTTTACTCCATCGCATATCGCTTACTCAGGGGCAATCTCTGCCTAACATACAAAGCTATGTCAAACCCAGAGCTGCTGGACATGCTCCACTTAAAGAAATCCCAATCCCTCTGAGCTACACGCTCTAGGGACCTAAACCTTGTCACCACAATAAACAGAACATGCTGGAGGGATAGACTCCTGTCCCAGAGACTTCCCATACTCTGGAACAGACTACCTGTCTATGTCAAACAGAGCTCTTCATTAGCACTCTTCAAGAAAAATCTTGATGATTGGATGGGAAATTCACCCCGGGGATCACTTCTGTGGCTCTGCTCGACAGGGGCACAGGAAAATAATTTTCTTGGATGGCGAAAGCCAGGGTACATTTTTTGGCTAGGCTTGTATGGGCCCCAGGGCCGATAGCCTAGTACCTATGAAACTATGAACCTATGAACCTATGTACCTATGAACCTATGTACCTATGAACCTATGAACCTATGAACCTATGTACCTATGAACCTATGAACCTATGTACTTATGAACCTATGAACCTATGAACCTATGAACCTATGAATGAGTTGCAGTGAGATTTTTGAAAGTTGTGAGGGTGAAGGGATCACTAAGCACCTCTAATGACTACATAACCTGCGCTACTTTTTTGCTGTGCAAAGAACACATGAATGCACTGTAGTCTAAGCAGGGTGAATTGTATTTAGGGAAATATTTTTTTCACATAATGGAGGATTAGTTCTGGATGGAAGTCATGTCAAGCTTACAGCCATACTGTCCAAGGACAGAGTCATATTGAGTGACTGCTGCATTGACCCAATTGAGTATGGCAGCCATAATTCAGACCACCGGGGTATGGAAAATGTAATGAGCTACTGTTGTTGCCATGTTATCATGCCAGAAGATGAGAGTTGTATTGGGCTACTGCAGCTGATGTCCTGCTGGGGAATAGAACCCAAATCACTTCAGTTACTGGTGCACGTTCCCTATTGAATGATGGGAACCATTCCAAGCTACTACTGCTGTTGCAGAATTGATGTCATGGAACCCTTTACCATAATAACTTCTTTTCATAGTCTATGCATGTCTTGAAAACATTGCAGGGGCAATTCTATTGTCATTACACTGTATATCTGTTTGCAAGGTGAACGACATAATTATGAGATGTCATTTCTGAACTACCACAGTCTGTATGTATAACCCACGTTTCACCTGACAATTGTATTGGATAAGGCGTCTTATTGTCTGTGAATAAAAGATGATGTACTGACATTGCATACAAGCTATGCAGGCACAGTAAGGCACACAATAATGCCTAACAGGGTGGTTGTTATCAAAGAATTAACATACAATTAGTAGTGTTTGATTGTAGACCTTATCACCAGTGGACGAGTGTTAAATCCTTGATGATGCCAACCCTGGAGGGTGTTATTGTGATTAGAGAAAGGGCTAGTTGGTAAGTTGCTCTGTGTTTATTTAATTTCTGTATATTTTTGATGTAAAGTAGTTCCCCTACCTAATGTTTCAAACTTACTGTAACATGTAATTATTATTGGAGTAAGTATTTTACATCCAAAATATAAGTTATGTAAGTATTTAATGTCTACACACACACACACACACACACACACACACACACACACACACACACACACACACACACACACACACACACACACACACACACACACACACACGTGTGTGTCCAGCAGTTACAGCCACTTTGTTGAGTAAATACACATCAGATGTTTCATTGTGATCAAATGAATGGAAAACAAAAGTCATAAAATGCAAGGCACTGCACCCCCTATGTCTCTTAACTGTCCCTGGTTTTCCCAAATCATTCTGCTCTGTCTCTCATGGCTGATTAGCTAGAAAGTCACTAATAATTAAAGGATTCAGGGGAGGCTCATGCTATCAGACTGCAGAACTGCAGCCCACCACTGTAAAACTGAAAAAAGAATTAAAAAAATAAAATAATTAGCTGCGAGTCCCAGAACTCGAACTGTGCATGCATGCTCAGTGAGTTCCGGGTTTCTGCAACCGCATAGACTGGAAGGGGATCAGACTGCAATGTCCCATCTCGCTGCAAGGGAAGGGAATTTGTATTTATTACAAGGGAAGGTTCATCTCCAGGAACAAAGCTGCTGCAAGGGAATATACAGGCACTGTGTGTGTGTGTGTGTGAGTGTGTGTGTATGTGTGTGTGTGTGTGTGTGTGTGTGTGTGTGTGTGTAAGTAATGCCCCAGAAAAATATACCTGATGCCTAGAATTACTCAGGCTCAAACCCTGTACCTTGAATACAGGTAGCAAGAGCCTGAATTCCCTACCCACCACCATTTGTGAAAACTGTCCAGATTTTTGCCTCATATTTTTGCTCTGTTCTGTTCCTCATAAAATCTGTGGTTTTCTGGATTTTTGTAATCAGTGAAGAATTGAATTCACTAAATAATGACAGGCATTTGAATTTCAGACTTCATATTCTTCAGAAAATACATGGTAACACAAAACTTTTTATTCTAGCAAATGTCTAAATGTGTAAGATCAATATTTGAAAGGTGTCCCTAGTTTTGGGGCTGTATTCCCAACATTATTGGCTTTGTCCAGTTTTCTTGTGCTAAGAGGTTGAGAGCTATGGTGAGAACTGAATTCACTGAATAGAATTCACTAAATAATAGCCATTTAAGTTTCAGTCTTCCTGTCTTTCAAGAAACAGCTGATTTGGCATACTGGTATGTTGCTCTGACTAGTGCACAGGGTGCTGGGTTCAAGACATGGCAATGAAATGCATGGTGGTAACACAACATTTTATTCTAGCAACTTTTCAAGATTATACATGCAATATTTAAAATGTGTCCCTGGTTTTTGGGCTTTTGCCTCCTCCCAATAAATTTTGGCTTTTTCCAGATTTCTTGTGCTGCAAAGTTGAAAGATACAGTTGAGTGGCGAGTGGATTTTACAAGGAGCTGAGAGCTTCAGGGGAAGAGAAGTTTAGTGCTGCTTATGCTGAGTCTGCTTGCATTGTTAATAGCATAACAGGTTGAATACTTGCTTTTGATGCAGAAGGCCGTGGGTTTTACTCCCACAGTATATAGATGCATTGCTGATACTGTACTGTGTTGTACTTTTAAAGGGGGTGGATGCTGCAGTCTTGAGAATGTCCTCTTTGGTGGAGATATGCAGTAACTATGAACCTGTTATCAGTTTGCCATCCATTCCGTATTGCAATACTACTAGCTTATCATGTTTGAATATAACATAGGCAATTTATTCCTTAAGGGCAACAGATACTTTATTTGTACATGAAACAATGAACTATAAAGTTGTTTGCTAGCAGCAACCTCTTCATTAGACAGATCTCTTTAATGTGGAATTATTTGGATGACTTTTACATCTGCAGAGATTATACATATTTACTGATACTGGTGGATTGTAGATGCTTGAGTAGACTTTCATGATGGAAATGTTCTGAATTGGGCAGTTTTGTCATCATTGGTGCATGCATTTTGTTTCATTGTTTACTGGAAAAATGTTCAAAACAATAAATTTAAAATGTCCTCTAACAACTACACTGTATTATACAAGGAATATCATTTAATACAATCAGGAAGGTGTTTACTGATTATCTGATCAGCTCAGGTACGCTCCCTCCCAGTTCTTTGTTGGATGTGTTTGATTAGGAACCAGTTAAATCAACTGTCTACAAGCATAAACCTTTTTTGTTACTGAATATTTTCACTGATTGAGTCTGAATGCTACTGAAAGTAATTAAGCCAGACTACAGCAATCACTTCTCTTAGAACTTCTTTTTTGGGGGGGCAGGGTACTTATTGAAGACTTTTTATCCTGGTGTTCTTCCACATACTCACAAGAAACCCTTATTCTGGGGGACTTCAACCTAGATTGGTTCACCTGTATATCAGAACCACCAATTAATCTAATAAATCTCCATGGCTACCAGCAGCTAGTCCAGATTCCAACTAGGTGTGAAAAAAAATCTAAAAGGGAATCCATCCTTGACTGGGTCCTAACTAGCAACCCCACATTGTACCCTCACACAGGCAGTCTCCCAGACACCTTAAGTGACCACAACATAATATACTTTATACGTAGTAGAACAAGCATATGCAAAACCACTAACTATATATCCACTAGAAACACAAAAAAATTCTCTCCTGAGGTCCTCAACACTTTACTGTGTAACTGTGACTGGACCCCCCTAAAAACCCTCCCACTTGACCAGGCTGTAGCATATTTCAACAAAACATTTCTACAACACCTAGACACTGTCACTCTATTGCACAAAATCAAGGTTAGAACCTCTACAAACCCCTGGCTCAGTAAAGAAACCAAACAAATCCTCAAGTCCAGAGACACTGCTTGGCGTTACTATCAAAAAAACAAAGAAACACAAAGCCTAACTAAGTACCAAGAACTGCGCAACAGTGCAAAAAAATGCATTAGGCTGGACAAAAAATCCTACTACACAACATTACAAACTAAATACCAACACAACCCGCAAAAATTTTGGCAAAATGTAAACCAGCTACTAAAATCCACCCAAAAGGCTACCCCAAACAAACCACCCTGACACTAAAGTTCCCATCGAAACACAATTCAACTCCCACTTTGTGAACTCAATTCTATCCTTAGTATCACAGGACAGTTCCTTCCTCACTAGCCCCCCCAACACAAATAACACTAATACAAGCTTTACCCTCAAAACTGTTTCCACCACTTCAATCAAAAGCATGCTCTCCAAACTAAAAACCTCATCAACAGCAGCCAACCTACTCCCCAGCTATTTCTTGAAACTTACAGCAGATGCTATTGCTATCCCAGTCTCCACTCTCATAAACAGATCAACTGTTGAAAACTATGTGCCCAAACTCTGGAAAATATCCTATGTTACACCCATACATAAAGGCGGGACCTCCACTGAACTTAATAACTACAGACCCATTGCTTTACTCTCCCCCCTGGCCAAAATCCTAGAAAAATAAATCCATACCCAGATGCTAAACTATCTCCTAGACTGCAACATCCTGTCACCTACTCAGCATGGTTTCAGACCTGCCCATAGTACCACTACAGCTCTCCTCTGCTTCACAGACACAGTAAACCATCTCAAAAATAAAGGCCTGCAAGTGTCAACTCTTTTTTTGGATATGTCCAAAGCATTTGACAAAGTCTCACACCAAATCCTGCTAAACAAACTAAACCAATATCATCTATCTAATTCCACTCTTACCTGGTTAAACTACTTAACTGACAAGTACCAAGCTGTGAAATGGGCAAATTCTCTCTCTCCTCAGCTGTCCATAACTATAGGAGTCCCACAGGGTTCTGTCTTGGGACCACTACTATTCACAGTCTTCACAAATGACCTCCACACCTCCACACAGCATGCATCTATAATTCAGTATGCAGATGACACTACCTTAATCTGTGCTGCACAAAACATTCCCACCCTCCTGCAAACAACTCAACTAGCATTCTCTGATGTTGAAAACTACCTTACCAAAGCCCAACTTATCCTCAATCCAAAGAAAACTCAGCTTATGATTATAACCAGTTCTAACAAAAACACTAACAGTCAATTCACTATCTACTCCACAAATGCTACTCCAATTGCTCCAGTGGCACAGGCTAAGCTATTGGGAATAACCATAGACTCCCACCTAAAATTTGATAGTCATCTGAACTTAACTATTAAAAAAGTACATGCCAAACTGGGGTCACTCTACCGTATCAAACCATTTCTTACCAACAACACAAGATCAGCCATTGCTCGCTCCCAACTTCTATCCACCCTACTCTATGCATCTCCCATTCTGACTAATCTCAACAAAACTGAACGAAGCAAAATGGAAGCTTGCTATATCAGAATTGCCCGTTTTGCTGCAAATTGCTCATATAGAACTCATCACTGTACTGCTTTGAGACAGCTCCACTGGCTTGAACTGCCCAACCTCCTAACCTACAATCAGCTCTGCCTCTGTCATTCTATCTATTACCTCCCCAATAAGTGTCCTGCCCTCAAAAACCTAGTACAACATCACTCAGCCAAAAGGCCTCTTAGATCATCAAGCAAACTACTACTAGAAGTCACCAACAGCTACAATAGCTTTGGAGATGCACTATATAGTAGTTCAGTGGCTAAAAAATGGAACTCTGTCCCTACTAGCATTCAAAACACATCATCCAAAGCCTCCTTTAAAGACCTCATCAGGCAACATCTCAAGCAAAGTTGGCAGTGCCATGATTGCTCCCCAGGCTAGTGAAAGCGGATAACATATGCATACTAAATCTAGAGCAATTTATAATAGCTTTTCAATCTTACTCACAAACACTGGCTAATCTACAATGTATGTACTGTACCTGTGTACTATGTATGTATTCTACCTACATTCCAAAGTTCAGCTGTACACCACAAATCTATTACTTACCTGTATTTTTAAAATTAATATCTTTTTTGATTGTTCTCTCCACTGTAACTGTTTGTGCCGCATACCACTGTAAAAACATGTCTCTTGTAATTTGTGTGTATACTGATTATGTCTAAATAACTAAATGTGTCTGTAATTTTTCTTTGTGGAGCTTTTCTCCCCAGGCCTCTGCTGAAAAAGGGCCTTTTCGGCTCAGTCAGACACCCCCGGTTAACAAATGTAAAATATAAAATAAAATAAAAAATAAATAAATATTGTCCACACCTAGGGAGCTAAGTCCGTCATGTAGGATTTCTATCGCACAGTTCTCCCAGCTGAACTAAACTTCTCATCTGTCCAGATTTTCACAGAATGAATAGATTTTTGCTTCTTATTTTTGCTTTGTTCTTCATAAAATTTGTGGTTTTCTTGCAAATGATTTAGGAATGAAGTCACTAAATAATGACAGACATTGAGTTTCAGACTTCATACCCTTTAGAGAAATGCATGCTAAAGCAAGACCTGTTATTCTATCAACTGTCTAAGTTTATACAAGAGCAATTTTTAGTACTGTTTGTTTGTTCCCCCAATATATTTGGTCTTGTCCAGATTTCTTGCATTAAGCGGTTGAGAAGTATGTGCAAATAAATTGCTTTATAGAATTAGGAATATCCAAACCTGTCAACTGTCCCTGATTTTGGCTCAGAATGTTGCTTTCCCTCTAATAATCCCTCTGCAAAATGGCAATTTTGGAATAAACGTGGAGGTTTACAACTAATAAATAATTGTAATGATCAGAGTTATAGATTACTTTTATTTCAGAAATGCATGTAGACTCTCTTATTTTTGTCAGCTCCTCAACTTAACAGTACTGATATTAAAAAAATGTGTCCCTTCTTTGACAGGTTCCCAGCTGTCTTGTGTGGCTATTTTATAGTTTTGTATCACATTTTTGGTCCGTTTTTCATAAAAGTGTGGTTTTCTGGCAAATTAGGGGCAAATCATTAAAGATTGAAGTTAGAAAATAATGACAGACATTTGAGTTTCAGATTTCATACCCTTCAGAAAATTCATACTAATGCAAGATATTCTATTATCTTTCTAAGTTTATAACAGCAATATTTAAAAATTGTCCTTATTTTTTGGCCTTTCTCCCACTTCTATTTATGGCTTTTTCCAGATTTCTTGCTCTGAGGTTGAGAGGTATGACAAATGTGTCAGGGCCATCACCGTCAGCCAGAGGCATTTCAAATGGTCACATACTTGTTATACCCCACTCTCCCATGTAGTATCTCTGGATGTGTCCAAGCAAGGCAAGGAGCAGTTATGGAGTGTAAGTGCAGAATATCCTCCCATCCAAGGTAGACACAAGTACTACAGTGGCTTTTCATCTGTCCTTGATTTTTAAAAATGTTCTGGTTTTCTGTCATATTTTTATACTGTTGATTTATGCTTCTTATTATTCAGAAAATTTATGTTGTTGCAGTGCCTGTTGCTCTGTGTTTAAGTAGCAATGCTTTAATGACCATCGAGTAAGCTTGTCTGAAATTGTAAGATACAAGTAAGTTTTAATAAGCATACTGTTAAAGAATTATCAACATTGAAAGCCTTTTTGTTGTTGCCATGCAGAGAATATTTACATAACTAGATAACGTATAAGCTTTGGGTAATGAAATGCATATGACAGTATTTGTAATAAAGGACAGGATTACTGTATTTTCAGAAGCCCATTACATTTGTTGGAGACTTGCAGTCATCTTTTCAGGCTTTCCCCTTAAACTAAACAGAATACCAAGCTATCATGTGTGGTCTGTAACCGGTGCAGTAATCCTTTAAGCAATTTATCTTGAGCTTGTTTCCTGTTCATTTTTTAGTTTGATCATGTTTTCCCCATGAAACAAGTAGATGGTTGTTGTCAGGCAGCAGGTCTTTTTTTTGATAAAAAACATTTTTACAAGTGGGGGTATCACAGAGACTGCTACTTTCAGCATGTTACTTGGTACTTTTATAAAGCTGAATATAAATTATAATTTGAACTGCAGTGTAAGGAAAAGTGGTTTGAGTTGAGTGCTGCTTGTTTTTTTATATTTGATTTTGACTGGCATTCCAGTAATGTATTTAAAAAGTAATTTATTTTTTCATGCCTCACAACCTTTTTGTTTCTATCTAGATATTAAGTAAGTTATCATGTAGCCAATGCATTGAAATATTTTTTTCTTCTCCACTTCATTTTGTCTTGATTGGACTTTCATAATGACAGTTTGGCACCCAGGGGAACATATTTAATTAAAGTCCCAGTTTTTGTGGTTTTGAGCATAGCCCCACCCCTTTCTAGTTGGACACACCCCTTCCCATTGGCTCCAACCATTCAGCTGTCTCCTGTAGCCCACCTTTGATTTAAAGTCACAAGCTGCTGCTGAAAGGGTTTATTATCAAAATACGGAATTATATGTAGGCAAATACAGGTTGGTTAAATGCTAGTTTTCAAAATGTAACGTTGAACTGGACATGGTTGAAGTTATATTAGAGAATGTGAGTGAGTATACATTCGCTAATATGAAGCTGACTTTTTGAATGGAGATCGCAGAGCAGTGCAGATCAAGAAATGTATCCTTTTCCTCACCGTAGTGTGATCTTGGAGTTGGTATATATATAATATGCAGGGGGTGTAGGGAGTGCAGCCCCCCACATGGGGGGGGTGCATGGAGGCTCGCCCCCTACAAAAAGTAAAAGGAAACATGGAGTTTCAAATCCAGAAGTTTGTGAGTTTGAATGTTGATTGTCATGTTTATCATGTTCATTTGTTTTAAACTAACTTCCAAAAATCTACATTATTAGTCGATCTTTTAAACAAAAAACATTATGACATTCCATATTTTGATAGTAAACCAATTAAAATCAGTCAATAATGCCACACACTACAGTTTCATACTTCTTTCTGTTTAATGAATACATGCTGATGGACTGCCTGTTGCAGTTAGCATTGTTTCTGTCTCTTACTCACTTTGTCTTGTCAGTGTTTCTCTCTCCTGCTCTCTTTCTCTGTCTGTCTCTTACGTACATGCATATTTTTCTTTATTTACTCTTTGTTTTAATTTTACACTTGCTAAACAGCAAACCACTTTTACCAAGCATAAATGGTGGTCATTTCTTTTTTTTTCATTCTCTGCTACATGTCAGCTTAATATGCTGCTGTGAAGAAGTGGACTTAATTTTTACTGGTCACTATCTGTACATTAAGGGTTTATGTTTGGCTCCCAAATTTGAAAGAAAGCATACCGTGAAATGTGGAAAAGTGCAAATTGGACAATCAGTGAACTAAAGCAGCATCAAAAAAATACTACATCCAATGGACATAATTGGCCAACAGCCAGGAAGTAACACAATACATAAGGTAAGTGAAGGGAAACCTTTTCAATTTTCCGTTTTCACCATTGTAGTGCAATTTCGGAGTCGATATATATAGTTGGAGTGGTGTGGAAGGCACATCCCCCCCGCACTGGGGGATGTGGGGGCACATCCCTCACCTTGGTTGGTTGTGTGTGTGATGTTGGCTGACTATGGCCTTTTGATGTCATTTTTTTTAATTGAAGTTCACTGATTGTCCCATTCGTTGTTTACTTTTCTGTGTTTTGCGGTTCTCTTTTTTTTTAAATTCAGTAGCCAAACATAGACCCATACATTAACATCCTGCTGGAGAATGTTTGTTGTCCACTCATAGTATAGATGCACATTTTACCCATTCTGTAATGGAATTTATCATCCACACAGGATAGAGTAGGACAACCAAGCAGTCACATTTTCTAATGATATTGCAGTTGCTCATTTTCTCTTTTGTTTTCTTTTTCTGATTTCAGTACATCAGCATTCCAACAGCCTTTAATCAATAAAACAATCATGTTTTCAACTCCTAGTAAGACAGGAAAGCTGTGCTGACAAATCTGCTGCAGACCATGTTTAGCAATTTAGATTTCCATGAAAGTGCAGGGAAAATGTTCTGCTTGCAACTGCTGCCTGGATTTACACCAGGAAGAATAAGAATAACATCACGGGATATCTTGTAAGTCATACGCACCAGCACAAAAAGGAGACAAGAGTTAAACAGAATGTACCATGATGTACATTACTCACAAGCCTTAATGTTGATAGAGAAGCAGACATAACCAAAGGATAGAGAGAGAGATTGTCTTGAATAGTCTACAAACATCCCAGATGAAAAATTGGACAATCCTCAACTTCAACAGTGGAAAAGCATGTACAGGGTATTGTTACACAGCCACAATCAGATACTCTGTGCCAGCTGTACCTTCCAAAGTATCAGGAGCACATGGAATACAAAAAAGTTATACAAAGAAGACATCTAGCATTTGTATATGATGAAAGCACAGATAGCAATACGCATTGCATTCTGAATGCTTTAACGAAACAAAGGATAAACACCAACCAATGAATCAAGCAAGATGAAAAACCAAGGTTCCAAAATACAGTTTAATGTTAGCGCTTTTGTTCACACATTAGTTGAACTACCTCAGATAAAATAATTCACAAAATGCAGTTGGTAAATACTTGCAAGCACCAATCAAAATACAATTAACGCAAAGGACCACCCTATTAAATCAATTACATTTAAAAACATATGTACACATATACAAAATAATATAAAATGGTATAAAACCAACTATATATCCTACTTAAATGCATCATAAAGCTTATTGGATATACAAAAATAATAAATTTAAGACCTAATTGTCAAATTAAGGAATATATACATTCATCTATCTACGGTTTTCATTTTTAAAATACATTTAATAGATAAACCTTTATTAATACGGGGGGTGTATGTGCATTCAGCCTTAATTGCCAGGGCAATTCTTTAACATCCAGTTTTAATGTCCAAGGTCCCCCCTAGAATCCTCATGTACTTGGTTGATGACACAAAAATGGAATACATTGGAGGGATATAAATTTATTTGCCGGAACTCACGCAAGCAGTGGCAAAAGAAACAAAACAAATGGAGGAAGAGGTAACCTGGCTTGCCAACAACGGATTTGAAAATTTTGGTACAGAGAATCATACTCTAGTTCAAGTCATCATTAATAACACAGGCGACTTGAAAATTTATAACTACACTAGTTTTGTTGCTTCTCCTGTATTGGTTGAGACTCTTGCTAAAGGATTAACTTTCGTGCCTTCAACATGCGCTGATACAGTGAAAACGCTTTTAGATTTAAAGTGCTTCACTCGCAAACTAAACTTGAATGTCCTATTGGGAAACTAAGGTGAATTATTAAATGACTTCAGATTATCCAGTGTATTTAATCCACCTTTACATACTTCCTTGTTGCTTTTTGAAAAAGTTTGCGAAAACAATTTTAGATGTTTATTGAGTAAACAGAATATGATTAATGCTAAATCCAATATGACTAAATTAGAGAGACATGTCCTGAATGAATTAAGAAATGCTAAAGTGAGAACCATTAAACCTGATAAGGGAGGTGATCTTATTTTTATGAATGAATCAGAATATAACCAAAGGATGCAAGAGATTTTGTCAAGTGAGGCCTATGAGAAAGTGCCTAGGAATACAGTAAATGGTGTTTATTAGAGAATTAGGGGTTTAATAAATGATTTATTACAGCCCCCCCTAACCCCTGTCATCTTCGGTCTACCTAAAATTCATAAGGATTTAGAGAATCCTCCATTTAGACCTATTGTTGATGGCAGGAGGTCCATTACTTTTGGATACGCCAAAGTTGTAGACAACAAATTAAACAAATATTTGGAACATGAGACACACATTTGTCATGACTCATGCGCATTTTTAGAATCTATTAATGCCTTAATGTTTAATGCTAGCTTTAATTTTCTGACTATTGATGTTTGTGACCTATATACAGTGATTACACAAACAACTGGCATAAATTGGGTCAGGGAATTTCTGCATGATAAAGGTGCAGACAGGAATGAAATTGATTTGGTTGAGTAGCTATTAAGCATTGCCCTGACCAACAACTATATTATGTTTAAAAATTAATTGTTGTCTTCAGAAAAGCAGTGTTGCAATGGGCTCCCCTTGTGGGGGTAGCTTTGCTAACACCATTATGGCCAACTGGGAGAAAACTTTCTTGTTCAAAGACGAGTTGTTTAAAACTAAAGTCCAATGGTACTCAAGGTACCTGGATGATATTTTTATTTTATGGAATGGCAACAAGGCATCAGCAATGGTATTCATTGAGAACATTTCCATATTTACAACTTTCTACAATTCACCTATGAATTTAACACTGATAGGATTTCTTATCTAGATGGTGAATTAATTAAAGACAATAATAGGTTTATAGCTAAAATTTAAAAAAAAATGACTTATTCAAATGCTTTCCTTCATTTTGAAAGCTCACACCCTTATCACCAAAAGAAGGAGGTGGTAAAGGGCCAGTTGGTAAGGGTGGCTAAAATGACCACCCTGGATGTGGACTTTACAGCAGAATGCACTCTACTTAAGAACATGTTTTTGAAAAGAGGCTATCCACTAGAGTTGATTGACCAAATGACCAACGAAGTAAGACAGAAAAGGGAGGTTGGGATTTTTAGACCATTATTGCTTAACAGTAACACCCCTAATATTTCTACTTCGGGAATGAATTTCCAGCTTGAAAATGATTCCAATATACCTTTGTCTTTGGTAAGGACTGAAGTTACAATCACAAATGGCCAGCATGTGGGTGAAAAAAGCACAAAACACAGCTGATAGAACTAAATCACGCCATAAAAATGGCTATAGTAATTTTATTCTCCATACCGGTTTCGGCAAGACAGCCTTCATCGGTGGAATACCTTTACACAGTGAGAACTCCTTCTTACATAAATAGACCCATCCACCAGTGGGAAGTGCAGCCCCCCCCCCCACATACAAACACAAATTGGCAGCAACACTTCCTTCAATTAGACAAAAAATAAAAAATAATAATAATAAATACATACATAATAATTATAAGGAATACATACAGGAAAAAAGTAAAGCACTATAGATTGTCATTTACTCAAGGTGGGAAAAGCCCCCCCAGCTAATAATCCAAAATTTTTCTTTCCTATTCAGGATGCTATGCCATCCCTGCATGTTATTCCTATTACCAGCTATTCTATCAATTATCAAGAAATGAAATTCTGCATTCGTATGCATCAGGCACTGCCTGTATAGGGCATTTGTGTCACGTTTATTGCGTATGTCACTATGATGTTCAGACATACATATTCTTAGTGGACAAGATGTCTGACCAACATAAAAGGCCAAACATTTACAGGTAGCCAAATAAACAATCCAGTCAGTTCCACAATTCCCAAAAAATTTAATGTCATACACTTTACTGGTGTTTTACTAGTAAATTGTTTGAGTTTGCTTACATAACGGCATGAAGAGCAATGTCCACAAGGGAAAGTGCCAAAAAGTGTATCCCCGGACAGGGTGAGTTGTTGGTATATAGCACCCCTGCTACTGGTATGTTTAAAGTAGGAAAAGTGGGAATCCAACGTTTTGCCTTTCCTAAATGAAAATTGACACCTCGTCTCTAATATTGGTCGTAAATTGTCATTTGCCAAAAGGATATTCCAATGTTTGTGAATGGTGTCCTTGATAGTATTAGTATTTCGTCCATAAGTAGTAATGAACCTGATGGTATCACTGGTGTCTACCCCAGTTTTAGCCTTATAATAAAATAGGGACATCCTGTCTTGGTTACTAGCCCAATTACTAGCAGAAATTATGTCAAAGTCCCTGTATCCACTATTCCGGAGTCTATGACAGAGGTCATGCCGAGAAGAGTCATATTCCTCTTGAGTAGAACTAGTTTTCTTCATGAGAAGAAACTGGGATTTCAGGATTTTGCAGATGGTATGGCTAGGGTGTAAGCTGGTAGCATGAAGCAAATTGTTATATTGAAGGTATTTTTGAAAAACGTTAGTACTCAGAGTATTGTCCAGGTTTCTCCGGATAGTGACATCCAAAAAATTTATTTCATTAATATCCGAGCTCAAAGTGAACTCAATACCCCACTTATTGTCATTAAGGTATTGGACAAACTCGAGAAGAAAACCGATATCTGCCCGCCATACCATCCAGCAATCATCCAGATATCTCTGCCAGATGTCAATTTCATCAATATGTAAGTTATGAGAGGAATCATATATTAGTTGCTCTTCCAAAAAGGCCATGAACAGATCTGCATAGATCGGTGCAATGAGGCACCCATCGTGGTGCCCTGAATCTGCCAATAATATTCCCCCTGAAAATAGAAAACATTTTTATTCAGCACATGCTCCACCATACATAGGAGTAAAGTATTGAATTCAGCTGGATATAAGTTGACATGATCCCGCCAGAATTGTAAGGCTTGAAGACAGGCCAATAGGGGATGTTGATGTACAGGGCCTTGACATCTAGAGTACAAAGAAGTCATCCAGGTTCAAGTTGAATTTCTGACAAAATTTTCAAAAACTGTGTAGTGTCTTGTATGCGTGTCCTGATTAGATTCAAAAAGGGTTTTAGATATTGGGTCAAAAAAGCCGAGAGAGGTTCAGTCAATGAACCAATCCCCGAGACAATAGGCCGACCAGGTGGTTTAATCAAAGATTTGTGAATTTTGGGCAAAAGGTACATGATTTGCTTCTAGGGATCCCTAACAGTTAGATGGGATTTGACCACCTCTGTGATAACACCCTCATCCACAGCTTCACTCAAAAATGAATCAATCTCTTTCTTATAATTGAGTGTGTGATCCAAGGGCATAGCCATATTGATGTGGGTTGGACAACTGTACCTTACCCTCATCAAGATAATAATCTGTGTCCAATATGACTACTGCCCCTCCCTTGTCTGCAGGTACAATAACCACCCTATGATTGTCCTTAAGCTCCTGTAAGGCTTTATTTTCCCCAACAGTTAGATTATGACCCAATACCAAAGACTCACCAGTGTTGAAGTGTAAATCTTTGAGCACAGCCTGTAAAAAGATAGACACGTGTTTATTCATTGGTGGCTGAAAATTGGACTTGTGGAATCTGAACTCAGTAGATCTTTGAGAATTATTGCCGGAAAAGAACAACTTTAGGTTAAGACTACAGCAAAAATCAAGTCAGATACCATACAAGTTTCATCCACAAAAAAGCCGGGCAGAAAGTTCAAACCTTTATTGAGAAGCTGCTTCTGCTCTTCTGTTAAACTTACACTGGATATATTCAAAACATTATGACAGTTATTGACTAATGTGTCATTAGAGTCTGTAGTAGTCCCTCCACCATAACTATTCTGGTTCCTATTTCTGTGTTTCCTGCCACCCCGCCTCCCACTACATCTAAAGGGTTATCCACATTGCATTGTTTTTTGGAGGTGGGTGATTCCCGGGTGCTGGCACCATCTATGCCAGTAACTGAGGATTCCTCAGCCGAGGTATTGCTATAATAAGTACCTGTCCTTTTCAAAATAGATCTAGGTCTCTTCTTACTGATTGCCCCAACCGGTCTGCTGGTCTCAGAAAATTTCACAGTTTTGGACACCTCAAATGGTTTGCCCCTGTGATAGTCCATTACATCCCTATTGAATTTTCATATTTTTTTGTCCCGTATTTGTTTCTCAAAGGTGAGGAGCTCCTTTGATAACTTGTTCAGACAAACAGCATATTGAAGTTGACCCTCATATCTTTTGGATTCTTCACAAAGTGTTTTCACTTCCGCGACATTCGTATTGATCATCTGCTCATAATATGGGCTCAGGATGTGTACAAAGGACATGGAAGCCTGCTGGAGTGCAAGGTTCCAATCTTTAAGTAACTCATCATCCATCTTGCCCACTAGGGGCTGAATACTAACCCTGATTCCTCTGGTCATGATGTCCTTGTTCTCATAGGTTCTGAAGAGCTTCAGATGCCAAATATTCATTCTGAGGGTTTTCTTCCCCCTACCAAGCTTATCAAATGCCAGATTGCAGCCGTCAACTGGATCCATATTAGGAGCATCCTTGTCAATGCCATTCTCATTAGTAATCCCAAACACTCTTATGTCATTTTTATCAGCACATAGGCCATTAAAGATAGTTTCAAGATCCATGACAATAAGCTCACAATCCAGCCAAATAATATTCCAACGAAAAACAGTGAACTAGGATGCCACCAGAGGCTCAGTAAACGTGTCCAAACAAGCCACCAAAGGAGACTCAAATTCAAACAGTAAACAACTATAAATGTCCCAAAGATATATAAAGAACCCCCCAAAAAGGGAACACAATATGAACCTTCAATAGGGAAATAGTCCCAAACTGGGTAACACAGCACCCAAAAGAAGTTTTCTGAGACCAGAATTCCAGCTGCAAATTGACAAAGGTTAACCATAGGTTCAATACTGAATCATGAAAGGCCAACCAATAGCCTCAATATGATGTTATCGGAGTCATATGTGCCAGTTCCAGTTGATCATTTGGTATAAGAAATGTAATATCCCAATCCAATAATGGGATTAGTGACCAAAAACACTAGCTGGCCTGATTCAATAATTCATACAATGCATCCACTTTATAACCATATAGATTCTCATAAGATATGAAAAAACTTTGTGAAACAAAGATAGGTACAAGTGTCAGAGGGCCCTATAGCAGACCTTATCGCTTGTATTATGGTTTGCATTCAGATAGAAAAAACACACCATGTATAGACTGGAAGGTTAAAAAATAACCATTCCTATTACTGTCAAATTCAACCGTCAACTAAATGTAGTGTTCCCTAATAAATATCACTCACACCTATAAGGAAGGTGTCTCCCTCCCCAAATTCCTATAATAATCAGTTGGTCAGTTATTCGGAGGTCCACTGCCTAAGTGTGTATTGTAAAAATGATAGGGACCTGACCACACTGTTGCTACAAAACAGCCTATACCAGGGCCAGCATTAATACTGATCCCATCAACCTGTTAACCACTAAGGTCTGCAAAGGTATGAAAAAAATGAAAACAATACAATGACATATAAATGTTTCAAATCCTGTGCACACCTGAAACAATTCTCCTGAATGACAAAATTAGAAAAATGTTATAGGCAAACAGCATACCATGACATCCTCTAAATTATATTAATATCTATGAACGCCCAAATGTTGTTAATATAATGCCACAGAGCGATCAAGTGTGAGTATCCCATTAAGTTAAACAATCATTGAACATATAGCCAAATGTATTGTTACATAAACAGAACAATTCAATATAGATCCCTGACCGAGTTATAGAATGTTCAAAGTATTACACCATAATAGTCAGTGAGGCCCGATGGTAAAAAAAGAGTAATATGGAACACATATGTGTAACCACAAATCATGAATCAAGCCACACAAGTACCCGATTCCAAAATTCCGTTAGATAATTGTTCATAGCCCCATAGATTAGAAGAACTCCTAATAAAAATATGACTAGGCATAAATACAATAGAATCACTTATAACCCATAGGCACGCTAAAGTCCAAAAAACATCATAATCAGGATATAAGTTTAAGCGTATCCAACCCCAAATGGAATTGGAAAAAACAAAAGTTGTGTAATGTCAAAATGCGGCCAAGCATGAATTCCAGATACCAGAATGGAATGATGCACCAAGCACAAATGAAACGAATCCTCAGGCTTCCAAATGATCGTTTCCAATCTGTCCCAGTAACCAGTTTCAACACAGTATCTACACACAACTGTTAGGGATCCCCAGAAGCAAATCATGTACCTCTTGCTCAAAATTCACAAATCTTTGATTAAACTACCTGATCAGCCCATTGTCTCGGGGATTGGTTCATTGACCGAACCTCTCTTGGTTTTTTTGACCCAATATCTAAAACCTCTTTTGAATCTAATCAGGGCATGCATACAAGACACTACACAGTTTTTGAAAATTTTGTCAGAAACTCAACTTGAACCTGTATGGCTTCTTTGTACTCTAGATGTCAAGGCCCTGTACACCAACATCCCTCATTGGGCTATCTTCAAGCCTTACAATTCTGGCTGGATCGTGCCAACTTATATCCAGCTGAATTCAATACTTTACTCCTATGTATGGTGGAGCATGTGCTGAATAAAAATATTTTCTATTTTCAGGGGGAATGTTATTGGCAGATTCAGGGCACCTCGATGGGTGCTTCATTTGCACCAATCTATGCAGATCGGTTCGTGGACTTTTTGGAAGAGCAACTAATATATGATTCCTCTCATAACTTATATATTGATGAAATTGACATCTAGCGGAGATATCTGGATGATTGCTGGATGGTATGGCAGGCAGATATGGGTTTTCTTCTTGAGTTTGTCCAATACCTTAATGACAATAAGTGGGGTACTGAGTTCACTTTGAGCTTGGATATTAATGAAATTAATTTTTTGGATGTCACTATCCAGAGAAACCTGGACAATACTCTGAGTACTAACGTTTTTCGAAAATACCCTCAATATAACAATTTGCTTCATGCTACCAGCTTACACCCTAGCCATACCATCTGCAACATCCCGAAATCCCAGTTTCTTCGCATGAACAGAGTTAGTGCTAGTCAAGAGGAATATGACTCTTCTCGGCATGACCTCTGTCATAGATTCCGGAATAGGGGATACAGGGACTTTGACATTATTTCTGCTAGTAATTGGGCTAGTAACCAAGACAGGATGTCCCTGTTGGATTATAAGGCTAAAACTAGGGTACACACCAGTGATTCCATCAGGTTCAATACTAATACTATCAAGAACACCATTCACAAACATTGGAATATCCTTTTGGCAAATGACAATTTACGACCAATATTAGGGACGAGGTGTCAATTTTCAATTAGGAAAGGCAAAATGTTGGGTTCCCACTTTTCCCACTTTAAACATACCAGGAGTGGGAGTGCTATATACCAACAACTCACCCTGTCCAGGGATACTCTTTATGGCACTTTCTCTTGTGGACATTGCTCTTCATGCCGTTATGTAAGTAAACTCAAACAATTTACTAGTAAAAACACCAGTAAAGTGTATGACATTAAATTCTTTGGGAACTGTGGAACTGACTGGATTGTTTATTTGGCTACCTGTAAATGTTCAGCCTTTTATGTTGGTCAGACATCTTGTCCACTAAGAATACGTATGTCTGAACATCATAGTGACATATGCAATAAACATGACACGAATGCGCTATACAGGCACTGCCTGACGCATACGAATGCAGAATTTCATTTCTTGATAATTGATAGAATTGCTGGTAATAGGAATAACATGCAGGGATGGCATAGCATCCTGAACAGGAAAGAAAAATTTTGGATTATTAAGCTGGGGGTCTTTTCCCCACCCGGACTAAATGACCATTTATAGTGCTTTACTTTTTTCCTGTATGTAATCCTTATAATTATTATGTATGTATTTATTATTATTTTTTATTTTTTGTCTAATTGAAGGAAGTGTTGCTGCCAATTTGTGTTTGTGTGTGGGGGGGTGCACTTCCCATTGGTGGATGGGTCTATTTATGTAAGAAGGAGTTCTCACTGTGTAAAGGTATTCCACTGATGAAGGCTGTCTTGCCGAAACCAGTATGGAGAATAAAATTACTACAGCCATTTTTATGGCATGATTTAGTTCTATCAGCTGTGTTTTGTGCTTTTTTCACCCACATGCTGGCCATTTGTGATTGTTTCCTCATTTGGTTCGGCCCTGCATTGCCATACGTGCAGAGCGCTTTCACTTTTGGGACTGATGTTAACCACTGCAGTAATCCTCCTACCTTTAAATCACCCTTTAATATAGGGTTTATTACAACATATTCAGTAGATGCAGACATTGTGAGGGATATTTTATATAAGAACTGGAGGTTACTGTGGGAAGACATGTCCATTAGGGACAAAATGGATGAAAAGCCCAAACTTATTTTTAGAAGGGGCCTTAATTTTAAGTCTATTTTGGAAAGGGATGTTAGGAAATTACCTAAAAATACTGGCATGTTTAAATGTGGCAGATGCCACCAGTGTAAATTTGTTAATGTGACTAAGACTTTTATGTTACATAATGTGGAATATAGGATTAGAAATAAGTTTAACTGTGATTCTAGGGGGTTGTGTACCTTGCTTTATGCAAAATATGCCCCGCCTTTTATATTGGAAAGACAGAGAGGGAAATTAAACAACGTATTTATGAGCATGTATATAATATTAATAAAGTGAACCTGAACAATGGTTTGGCCAAGCACATAAATTTATATCTCTCCCATGTATTCCATTTTTGTGTCATCGACCAAGAACATGAGGATTCTAGGGGGGACCTTGGACATTAAAACTGGATGTTAAAGAATTGTCCTGGCAATTAAGGCTGAATGCTCATATACCCCGGTATTAATGAAGGTCTATAATTACTGCAGTGGTGGTGCTGCGGTAGCATTGTCGCCTCACAGTAAGACGTTGTCCTGTTCGATTCTCAGCTATAGCATATTCTGTGTGGAGACATGCATGAATGGGTGTACCTTTGTTGAAGGTTGTGCGTCAGGGCCGGCACCTCGGCACGTAAAAATCTACTGCCAATCATAAGCAGACCGGAGTTCCGCTGTGGCAACCCCTAACCGGGAAAAGCCGAAAGACACAACATTAATGAAGGTCTATCTATAAAATGTATTTTAAAAATGAAAACCTTAAACAGATGAATGTATATATTCCTTAATTTGACAATTAGGTCTTAAATTTATTATTTTTGTATATCCAATAAGCTTTATGATGCATTTAAGTAGGATATATAGTTGGTTTTATACTATTTTACATTATTTTATACCATTTTACATTATTTTGTATGTGTACATATGTTTTTAAATGTAATTGATTTAATGGGGTAGTCCTTTGGGATCATTTTATTCTGACTGATGCCTGTGAGTATTTAACAACTGCATTTTGTGAATGATTTTGTCTGCGGAAGTTCAACTAATGTATGAACAAAAGCACTAACATTAAACTGTATTTTGGAACCTTGATTTTTCATCTTGCCTTTATTCATTCTGAATGTTTTACTTACGCTCCAAGGAGGGGAATCGTACATGACCAGCTGCACAGAGCTCTTGGCTGTGAATAACTCAACAGCTGCTCAAGCCATAGTGAAATCACTGCATCTGTAATTCCTGAGAGATATCTTCACTGAGGACGACAGTGATGCAACATCCATGAATCAGCTATGGACTCTGCTACGTGACTTGTATTCGGAGATTGAAATTCAGCTAACTTTCATGTTAGAAAAATCATCAGACAATCGCAATCATCAAAATCATACTGTTTAAGGGCAGACCTCTTGCACTCTCAACATATGACATGCTAATGTCACTTTGGAGTTATCAAGCTGGGACAATAAAAAAATCTAGGCTTTGAGGAGAACCCCTGTCTACATAGGCTCAAGGTCAAAAAGACAATATCCAACTGTTCAGGTCTGCATTTAAGGCAGTCTAGAAAAACTAAACAAGCATCTGGATCACATCCCTTCTGCTCTGAGTCTATGTGAAATGTTCAAATTATGTAAATCTTGAATGGTAAAACAGACTGGAGCCATTAAACTCACAAAGATTTGCATACACAAAGCTTTGAATAATATAGACTTGAAGAAAAACAGAAAGTATTTTTGCAGGGGGCAGGCCCCCACCTCAGCCCTCTATGTGAAACGTTCAAATTATCTAAATGTTGAATGGTAAAACAGACTCAAGCCATTAAACTCACAAAGATTTGCATATACAAAGCTTTGAATAATATAGATTTGAAGAAAAACAGAAACTATTTTTGAAGAGGGCAAGCCCCCACCTCAGCCCTCACACCCACTGGTAATTATACATTCCAGCTCCAAGATCACACTAGAGTGGGGAATGGTCAAATCCCCAAATCCTCACTGTACTGAGATATCATGCACCTAAACAGTGGCAGCAATAGAAAAGTTTACTTCCAAACTCTGCAGGTGATAATTCAAGTGCTTGAACTCTTGAGAGTCCAAAGACAGAGCTCTTTGAATGGAATCCAGTCTACCATAACTTAACAATAACTATCAGTCCTATGCCACCAGCAGATCCATTTTTAAAAAGGGTAATCCAGGTCAACTTCTTAAGGACTGAGAAGGGTATGTTAAGCGACATGTCCAGGAACTGCCCCCACTGTCCTTTGACTTGTACTGGCTTTCAAAGTCTGTGCACATCCCATCACTCTCAGAAACAGCACTGAAATCTATTTGGATTTCAATGTCCATTGCCAAAGATGAACACCTGATCTTTGTATATGGACAAGTTTTAAGTGATCTGTGTCAAAATCTTACTGTAAGCAACATGAGACTGCTAACCATGCTGCTATTCAACAAAAGCAGCAACTAACAGTAGGACTATTAAGTCATCAAGTTCCTTCAGTAGCCCAGATATAATGTAGTAGACTGAATGTGTTTATGAGTGAATTTTTAAAGCACACATTTAAATATGTAGTAACATCGTGTGCATATACCTTAAAAATGGTCATGTCTCTATTTGTCAGTATACAGTTTCTTACATTGTTTATAATGCTTCTGCCATGGAGATTTTTTTGTTTCATTACTCAACCACTATGTAATTGTGATGTGTCTTATTCTGATAACATATTTCCTGTTTTATAATAGAATTCTATTTAAAACAATCTCTGCACAGACACCTTAGATGTCAATGATTAGCTACCATGCCAGAATGTCTAGGATTGCTTTATATGTCGTTGTTGTAGGGTCTTTCGTGTAAAAGAAAGGTCTGAGATCAGTTCACATGTCATTGTTGTAGAGGGTCTTACAAGGAGATGAACAATGTTATCCCACATATGCTCCTGTTTTTGTTGCTTCTGGAGTGAAGCACAGACAGGTCCTTGGTCAAGTAACTCCTTAAGTTGTATTTTACTTTCCTTTCATAGCCCTGTCATAACTCATACTGGTGACAACAGGTGCAGAGCTGAAGTCCATCCATCCACAACCCCTTGTTCCCATTTTTAGGGGTGTCACTTCAACACTGACAATCATCTAGAGTCAATATTCACACTACCAGGTGGCTAGCCTTGCTGTGGTTGTTCTTCCACACCCACGCTTGCACATTCACACCTATGGTCAGTTTTACAGAGTCCAACCAACCTACTGCATGTGTTTGGAATGTGGGAGGAAACTGAAGCACCTGAAGGAAACCCATCTGAACACAGGGAGGACATGCAGACTCTGCAAAGTAATGTTAGTTATACTGTAACCTCTGAACTCCTCTTACAGAGCACAAGAGACAGAAAAATGTCAAAACTCAAAGGGCCTTCAACTGCTGTTACTCACAGAGGTCACAGTTGTGACTCGGACACTGGTGACAGGTACTCCATTAGAAAAGGTACGTTTTGGGTTGCTAGTAAAAAAAAATGAAAACATCACTGGGTTTTGAGGGACTATGAATCAACTCTGATATTTTCATTCAACAAAAGGCTGTGTCCCTGAAAACAGTGAGCACAATCAAGCAGATACTTCAAGTTCAGTGCAAATTTCCCTTATATATATGTGTGTGTGTGTGTGTGTGTGTGTGTGTGTGTATACACATATAACATTATTTCCTCAGATGTATTTACGGGTCTACTTTGTTTGATAGAAAACACATTTCACTGAAACCCATTTTATCAAAGCCTCATTTCACTGAAAATGAATTACCTGAGCACAATTAACTGAAAGCTCACATCACTGAAAACTCATTTGACTGAAACTCATTTAGTCTAAACAGGTATATGCCCTGTTCCTCACTGTAGTGTGATCCTGGAGTTAGTATATATAGTTAGAGGGTGTGGGGGGCACAGCCCCCCACATAGTGTGGGTATATATTCTTTTCTGGAAAGAGTTATTCATTTGACTTGTAAGACCCCATGTCTATGGTTTACAACATTTAAAATAGATTGGGGAATACCTCTTCTATTCTGAGGTGAGGTACCTATTCTATTCTGAGGTATGCAGTTTGTACACAAATATTAAGCATGAATTTGGACTTGAAGCAGTAAAGTATTTTATAGGTGATAGCCCCACAAGTAACTATATATTTAAATTATTGAATTTTTGCCTAAATAACTACTTTACATTCAACAATGAGATATTTCACTAACTCCAGGGTACAGCTATGGGGGCTTCTTTTGCATTTCGGCCACAGAACCTGGACCGAAATACAAAAGGCGGGGGCATATCCATATTCATCAAGAATACCCACACCGCTAGGTTAGTGGCACAGCAGGATGCTTCAGAGATCATCCACGTGCAACTAACAATGGGCAAAACTGCAATTCAAATTGTAGCTTGCTACAGATCACCCACCATGTCCCAGGATCCCCATTCCCCATTTCTGGAAACACTGGGAAACATAAAGGTCCTACCAAACACCCTAATATTGGGCGATTTCAATTATAGGTTCATAGGTAGGTACTAGGCTATCTGCCCTAAGGCATTTATAAGCCTAGCCAGAATGTGTTGGCTTTCGCCACCCCCTTAGATTAGTTCCCCCTGTCTCTGTCCAGCACAGCCACTGAAGTGATCCCCGGGGTAAACTTTCTTTTTCCCATCCACTTGTCAAGGTTTCTCTTGAAGAGTGTTAGCAAGGAGCTCTGCCTAATGTAGATTGGAATCTTATTCCAAAGCATGGGAAGTCTCTGGGACAGGAATCTATCCAAAAGCACATCCTATTTATTGTTGTGGTGAGGTTTAGATCCCTAGATCTTGTGGCTCAAGGGGATAAGGTTTTCTTTAGGTGGAGCATGTCCATCAATTCTGGGTTGGACATGGACTTGTATGTCAGGCAGAGATCACCTCTGAGTAGGCGGTATGCAACCGAGTACAGCTGGAGTTTCTTCAGTCGAGCTGCATAGGGCATCTGTTTGAGACCAGTGATCCTCTTAGTGAGGTACTTCTGTGGTCTTTCCAGCTGTTGCAGGTGCCTTGTAAGGTACATCCCAAATGGGGCGTTGTACTCTATGATGGGTCTGATGAGTGATGAGTAGGGGGCACAATGACCTCTTTTGATCTGTATGCAAACCCTTTTGTGATTAGGTGGGCCACATAGAAGGATTTTCTAACCACTTTGGCAATGTGATTATCAAAGGAGAGATTACTATCTACTTGGGTCCCCAGATCCCTTATTACATTTTCCGTATTTAGGGGACTACCACCTATGTGGTGGAACTATAATTATGGTAACAATCATAGTAATGGTCCCAATCAGGATTTTTATACCCCTTCCAGAAGGAATCAGGGGAGGGGCAACTTGGATGCAGACGATACCCAAGGAATGATTATTAACTGAATGTACTGGTCAACTGAGGTCTATTGAAATTAATAGTACTAATGGTATCTCAGATGAAGTTGGACAACAAAAACCTATGGTTATTTTTAACGAGGCACATGATTTTAAAATTTATAATTTTTCTTGTACATTTCTTGATAAGGAGATGGCTGATTTCTTAAGCAAAGGTTTGACTTTTGTTCCTGACTCTGAGGCATGTTTAGCTACGGTACTCATGGATTTTAAACTATTTCTTAGGAAACTGAATTTTAGAATTATGTTTGGAGAAAATCACAACCATTCTGATATGCAATTGCATACCACCAGTACTTTTAATCCACCATTACATCCGGCTTTAATTCTGTATGAGAAGGCTTGTGAAATTGATATTAGACATCTGTTAAGCAATAAGCATGTCCCTTTAAAGGACAATTTGAGTTCTAATGAAAGGGAATTACTTGTATATTTAATGCAACAGAATATTAGAATTATGAAGCCAGATAAGGGGGATGGACTGGTGGTAATGGATGTTTTTGATTATAATGATAAAATAACGCAGATACTTAACGCAGCCACATATAAAGATTTTAGCAGAAATGCACTTAATGTAGCATATAAGAAGATTGAAGTTTTTCTTAATGACTTGTTTCTTGAAAACAGAATCAACATTGACACCTATAATTATTTACACATTATTGCACCTACCATTCCTTGTATTTTTGGCTCACCTAAGATACATAAATATATAAACAATCCACCATTAAGACCAATAATGGATGAGCACAACTCCATAACTTATGCACGTGCCAAATTTTTAGATTGTAAATTGAAAGGTTAGTTGGATGGTCAAAAGCAAATCTGTAGAGATTCTTGGCATTTTCTCAGCCTTATTAATGCAGTTGAATATGCAGAGGGTGTTCTGTTTTTAACGATAGATGTAAAAGATCTTTTCTCTGTGATTCCCCAGCAGGAAGGTGTAAATATGATAGAAGAGTTTCTGTTTGAACAAGGACTACCACAAATGGACACTGACTTATACAATAATTTATTTGAAGTGGTTTTGACCATCAATTATATTATGTTCAACAATCATTATTATTTACAAAAGGCAGGAGTTGCTATGGGTTCACCCTATGGGACCATTTTTCCAACTTGGTAATGGCCCAATGGGAACAGAAGCACATATTTAATAGTGCATATGAACAGTATATTATCCTATATTTGCGATATTTGGATGATATTTTTATTTTATGGAGGGGTGAGCAACAGCAGGTGGATAATCCAACTCAATTTTTGAGGTTTACGTACAATGTTGATGGACAGGAGAGTAATTGCTTGGATGTGAATCTGAGAAAGGACAAGGTCAACAAGAGGTTTGTAGCAAAAATTCATAGAAAACCCACCTATTCGAATAGCTTTCTTCATTATACAAGCTCCCATCCTGTTATTAACAAAAGAGCGGTTATAAAAGGCCAATTGGTGCATGCTGCAAGGATGGTTAGTTTACATAATGAATTTCTTGATGAATGTAAGAATCTTATAAACATGTTTTTGAGTAGGGGCTACCCAGAGGACTTGCTGAATGAATTGTTTCTAGAAGTAAAACAAAAAAGAGAAAATGATTATTTTGTACCTATTCGTAATAGAAATGGATTATTGATGGAAATGCACAGGGCTAATCAAAACATGAGAACTGATTATGTTAATGCCTTTATAACTACATTTAATGTGCATTTGTTTTAATTAAATCAATAATTTTTAAAAATTGGAGACTTTTGGATGAGGAATCAATTATTACCAATAAATTTTAGAATGGTATTAAAATGATTGCAAGGAAGGGTAGGAATATCAAAAATCTCATTGAATGATGTTACAGGAAAGAAAAAGGTGGGGGTATGAAAAAATATGGCATGTGTACTTTTTGTAAGTAGATGTATCAAGGTGAACAGGTTGAAATTAATGGTAAAAAGTATTATATTCATCAGAAATTGAGTTGCAAATCCAAAGGGGTGGTATACATAGCTAAATGTAAAAAATGTTCTGCGTATTATATAGGAAAAAACACAAGAACGCTAAAAGAAAGGGTTTATGAACATTTGTATTCCATAAGGAAGGGGAATTTAGCTAATGATTTAGCGAAACATACAAAGGCATGTGTTTATCATAATTTTGAATTTTGTGCCATTCAGCAGATTTATGAGCAACCAAGGGGTGGACCCTGGAGTTTATTTTTAGAAAAAGCTGAATTAAGATGGCAATTATTATTATTATTACAATCGTACTATAAACCAGGTCTTAATGAGCAATATGCCATTAACAGTCTTTTAAGATTAAAAGCTTTGAGTAGATGAACTAATAATTAATAACTTCACTTTTTAATAAGCATAAGTTTTATATTCATTCATTGTTTTATATGTATATGTCAAAAATTACATAATTTTAGCATAATGTATGTTTACCAATTTTCTGTACTAACAGTATGCTTACATAATTTCCTTTAGAAGTTGTGATTGGGGGTGGTAACTGTTGGTGTACACTAGTATTTACAGGATTCTCTGTATTAAATGGTGGTCTGATGAAGTCTGCTATTGAGTAGATGAAAAGCGCTTTACCATTTTCAACGTTTAATACATTTTTGTTTTAGGAAGTATCTGCTATCTTTTCACTTACTTGTTTTTTGAGAGTTTGTTCATTTTTGCAAAGTTTCTAGTGCATAGGGCATCTGTTTGAGGCCAGTGATCCTCTTGGTGAGGTACTTCTGTGGTCTTACCAGCTGTTGCAGGTGTCTTGTAAGGTACATCCCAAATGGGGCATTGTACTCTATGATGTGTCTGATGAGTGATGAGTAGAGGGGCACAATGACCTCTTTTGGATAGATTCCTGTCCTAGAGACTTCCCATGCTTTGGAACAAGATTACAATCTACATTAGGCAGAGCTCCTCACTAACAGTCTTCAAGAGAAACCTTGATGAGTGGATGGGAAACAGAAAGTTTACCCCAGGGATCACTTCAGTGGCTCTGCTGGACAGAGGCACAGGAAACTAATCTAAGGGGGCGGCGAAAGCCAACACATTCTGGCTAGGCTTATAAACCTATGTATGCTAACCTGATAATGGGATTATATGAAATGGAATATTTATACCATGGTGAATATTTCAATGAATCTGTGGTTAAATACTATAGATTTATTGATGATTTTATATTTGTTTCTAAGGGGGGGGTCCATAGATGTTAATATGTTTGTGGAATGGTTGCATAAAAGTAGATTTGTTTTTTGTTTTAGTGGTTTGCAAGTGGGGGAAACAGTTACATTTTTGGATATTGTACTGAGTATTAATGGTAATAAATAACTTACATTGGTACACAAAGTTTGAGGATGGAGGTAGAATTTTGTATGGCACTAGTTGCCACCCACCTCATATTCTCTCGTCATTACCTTATAATGAGTGTCGTAGGTTAAAAAGGTTATGTAATAAAGTTGATTTTGATAAGGAAGTTAACAGGATGTATTTGATGTTTGTATCAAGGGGCTATGATAAAGAAGTACAAACTGCTGTTAGGAAAATTAGTGAAGGTATGGATGAAAATAGTATGAGACAAGAGATATGTTATAATTATAAAGGTATTTAATGAAGAAAGGAAAATGCTCTGCAGTGTTCATGCAACTTGGTATACATTGGGGAAATTAAAATGAAATTTAAATGCAGACTGCAGGAGCACTGCAGGAGCATATCAGGAATGTTAAGAACAAAAAGGTTGATAGTCCAGTGGTTAAACACTTTTTAGAGTGTCAGAATTCTAATGTATGTGATTTAAGCGCTACTATTTTAGAAAAAATACAAATAGGTTTTTGCTCAGAAGGTTTGTATAAAAAGAAATTAATGTACAAAGCAAGTGTATATATTTTAAAGTTTAATACTTTGCCCCCTTTAGGACTCAATTTGGAATGTAATTGGAGGTTGCTTGTCTGAATTTTAATTGAATAATTGGGTTATAATTTTGTATTTAAATGGGGGGTTCACTGATAGTTTTAATGTAGTCCTTGAAGGCTCTGCCGAAGCACTGGAGATTTATTAAACTTTTGGATGGTTGCTGGCTGTTGTTTTTTTATTCTAGAATCAGTTTTAGCCTGAGGAAGAGGAAGGAACAGTAGACTGACTTTGGATATAATGCACTGGTAATGGCTATGAGAATAAAGCATGGTCAGTCACATATCTCCAAAAAGACAGTATTGCAGCTGCACAGGGAGAATAAAATAAAATGATTCATACAGGTAAACTTCTTCTTCTTTCGGCTGCTCCCATTAGGGGTCGCCACAGCAGATCAACTGTTTCCATTTCTTCCTGTCCACTGCATCTTGCTCTGTCACACCAACCACCTGCATGTCCTCTCTCACCACATCCATAAACCTTATCTTAGACCTTCCTCTTTTCCTGTTACCTGGCAGCTTCATCCTTAGCATATGTTTCCCAATATACTCTGCATCCCTCCTCAGCACATGTCCAAACCAACGTAATCTTGCCTCTCTGGCTTTGTCTCCAAACCTTCCAACCTGGGCTGGCCCTCTAATATACTTATTCCTAATCCTGTCCATCCTCGTCACACCCAGTGCAAATCTTAACATCTTCAACTCTGCCATGCCAAGCTCTGACTCCTGCCTTTTTGTCAATGCCACTGTCTCCAACCTATATAACATAGCTGGTCTCACTACCCTCTTGCAGACCTTCCCTTTCACTCTTACTGGTACTCGTCTGTCACAAATCACTCCTGACACTCTTCTCCACCCACTCCATCCTGCCTGTACTCTCTTCTTCACCTCTCTTTCACATTCACCATTACTCTGAACTGTTGATCCCAAGTACTTAAACTCATTCACCTTCACCACCTCTACTCCCTGCATCCTCACCATTCCTCTATCCTCCCTCTCATTCACACACATATATTCTCTCTTAGTCCTGCTGACCTTCATTCCTCTTCTCTCTAGAGCATATCTCCACCTCTCCAGGGTTTCCTCCACCTGTTCCCTACTCTCACTACAGATCACGTCATCTGCAAACATCATAGTCCACGGGGACTCCTGTCTGATCTCGTCTGTCAACCTGTCCATCACCATTGCAAATAAGAAAGGGCTCAGAGTTGATCCTTGGTGTAATCCCACCTCCACCTTAAACGCATCTGTCACTCCCACCGCAGACCTCACCTCTGTCACACTACCCTCGTACATATCCTGTACCACTCTTACATACTTCTCTGACACTCCCGACTTCCTCATACAATACCACAACTCCTCTCTAGGCACCCTGTCATATGCTTTCTCTAAGTCCACAAACACATAATGCAACTCCTTCTGACTTTCTCTGTACTTCTCCATCAACACTCTCAGAGCAAATATTGCATTTGTAGTGCTCTTTCCTGGCATGAAACCATACTGCTGATCACTAATCATCACATCCCTTCTTAACCTAGCTTCTACTACTCTTTCCCATAACTTCATGCTGTGACTGATCAGTTTAATCCCTCTGTAGTTACTGCAGCTCTGTACATTACCCTTATTCTTAAAAATACAGGTAAACTGATTTCAGAAAAAAAATCTAACTGCATCTGTTATTTTCAGTTACTTGTAGTGCATTGGATTCTGTAATTACCCTTCAATCTCAGGGAAAAGGATGATAACAGCTCTGGTTCCATGCACTTCACAGAGATTAGATGTACTTCCAAACACAAATAAAATATGTATTGCCATTTAAAACAATCTGCTGGAATACCTATTCTATTTTGAGGTGAGGTAATTCTACTTGTCAAGGAAATAGTGAGCATGGCAACAGAAAAAACAAATCATTATTATTAAAACAGTCACAGATTCTACATATCCAAGGAAATATACATACATTTACATTTTCAGTTCCAAGAAAACATATCATCTCAGGAAACTCTAAAGACATAATTCAGAAATTAGAATTGTGAAGATAGAATTCTTAAGGTAGAATATTGAAGACAGTCTAAAGTTCATAATTATCTGTTCAGAATTCTGTCTTGATTTCCATCCAGATGAGTCTATCTTCATAATTTTATTTTTTCAGAGTTCTAGCCACATAATTCTATATTTAAAGCTCTATATAGTTCATCATTTTTGAAGATGCATTCTGAAGGTACAATTACGATGAGACTACTATGCTTAGAATTCATGTTCCAGATTTGTATCTGCAAAATTCTTTCTCCAGAATTCCATAATTAGAATCGTTCTATATTTAAAAAATCTAACTTCTGAATTCTGACTTCGTAATTGTGTCTGTTATCAAACTTTCATATTTCAAATGCTATCTTGTGAATTATGTCCTACTTAGCTTTCATAATTCTGCCTTCAGAATTCTCTCTTTAGGGTTCTTTTCTTAGATCTCTAGCTTCAGTATTCTGCTGTTAACATTCTGTCTTCAGAATTTTATTTAGGTATTCAGAATTCTATCTTCAGGAATATATCTATAGAATTCTATCATCTGAAGATTGAATACCAGACTAAGTATTTCAGCAACAGTGTACTGAAGACTGAACAATGGAAAAACAATTCTGATGATAAACATTGGAGGATATTATTCTGAATAAATAATTGTAAAATCAGAATTCTAAAGCTACAATTCTGGAAACAAAATTTTAAAAACAAACTTTAAATTCCTGTAGAGGTCTATGTTATAGTAACATATCTTCAGATTCCATATTCAGAATTCTACCTTCAACATTCTGTCTCCAGATGTCTAACTTTACAATTCTACCTTCAGAATTATAGAGTATTCTATCTCAAGATTCTACCTTTAATATTCAGAATACTAATATGAGGATTCTGAAGAAATGATTCCAAAGAATTCTGAAGGTAGAATTTGGAAAACAGGATAATGTCTGAAAAAAAGAATTATAAAGACAGGATTCTGAGGATGAAATGAATTTTGAAGACAGAATTCTAAAGACAGTATTCTGGAAATAAGACAACATAGAATTTAAAAGATAGACTTCTGTAATTTTAAATTTTTTTGTCAAATTTCTTTGACGGGAATTATGTCTCCAGAATTGGATCTACATACGTCTATTTTCAAAAGTTTGTCTTTAGATGTTTATCTTCAGAATTCTACCCTCAGAATTAAAACAATTTTCAAAATTAGATCATCAGCAATAAAACTTCAGAATTACATTTGCAGAAACCTGCATTGCCAATTTTGCCTTTGGTGTTCTGATTTCAGAATTTTTTTTTTTTTTAGAATTCTGCCTTCAGAAGTCTTCCTTCAGTATTATGCTTTTTATTCTGTCTTCAGAATAATTATGTCTTCTGTTTTCAGAATTATCATGTCTTCAACATTCTTGCTTTATTTTTCTTAGGGTCAGAACTCTATTGCCAGTGTTCTATCCTCTGCAATCTATTTTCATCACTACATCTACAGAACTCTATCACCAACATTCAGAAGATAGAATTATGAAGAAAGAATTTTGAAAATATGTAGAATTCTAATGATATAATTTGGCAAATAGTGAACATTCAAACATATTGAGAATTCTAGGGATACAGTTTTGATGACATAATACTGGAATTCAAAATTCTGTCTTCACAATTTTATCTTTAAGACTCCATCTTCAGAATTCTACCTTGGAATTCTGAAAATTGAATCCTGGTCCTACTATTTAGAAGCTAAAATTCTGATAGCAGATACAATTCCAAAGATGGTAATCTTTAGAAAAGATTTTGAAGACAGAATTTTGGAAGTAGCAATGTGAACTCCAGAATGCTATTGACAGACATCTATCTTTGAATTCTGTCTTCACATTTACAATTCTGAAAAGGAAGCTCTGAGCATAAAATTCTGATGATAGCATTTTAAAGGAAAATTCAAAATTTATTGGTGTAAAGTTAACATTCTGAAGAGAGAGAAATGTTTTGTGTAGGGATTTATGAAGTCAGAATTCTGAATTTTAGAAACCTATCTTCAGAATTGTATTTACAGAATGCTATCTTCCAAATTCCATCTTCAGAATTTTTATGCATTTTCAGAATTATGATGATAAAATTAGAAACCTGATAACAGAATTCTTATTACAAATAGATATTATGCGGATAGAAGTATTAAGATAGAACACAGAACTATGAATATAAAATTCTGAATACAGAATCCTGAAGATAAAGTTCTAAAACTAAATGTTTGAAGAATAGACTTCTGAAGACAGAAGTCTAATTATCAGAGTTTTAAATTTAGACTGTATTTGCAACTACTTCAGTCACTAGAATTCTGTAAATTTTCAAAACTGTATTTTCAAAAGTCTAATAAATTTCAGTTATGGATATAGTAACCCATAGACAAAATTCTGCCTTGGGAATTCTGCCTTCACAATCTGACTTCATAACATCATATATAGAAGTTTCTTTTCAGACTGCTGTCAGAGAGGCTTTAGAAAATTGTTAGAATTTGGATGACAGAACTGTGAACTCAGTTTTTAAAGATAAAATTGTGAAGAACAAACTGTTGCAATAGCATTCCAAATACAATTTCTCAAAGGCAGAATTATGCAGTTTACCAATGCATTTTCTGTTTAGAATTCCAGCTTAAGATTTCATTCTTCAGTATGCCATCTTCCATGAACTGCCTCAGAATTTTGAATTCTTTCTTTAAAATTATCTCTTTGATATCCTGAGTTTGATAATAATTCTTTCCTCAGAATTTTGTTTTCAGGATTCTATGTTCAGAACCTACCTCTATACCATTAATAATTCTTACTTTAAAATACCATCTTCTGATGTCTATATTCAAAAATCTAATGACAAAATTATAAATGTAAAATAAACACAAAAATGGAAAATGAACACCCAATCACAATGTTTTGTTAGCGCTTTCGTTTACTTCTCATAGGTAAACTTCATCAAACAAATTCATTTTAAAAATACTTCACTTATATACAATTTTAAACATATTTTAAATTTTATATATATATATATATATATACATATATATTTTTTATGTTTAGGGTTATTATGAAATTATGTTTACCAACAGAATGTTCCTGTTGAGTGAATACTTATGTATCAGTACCTTTAATGTAATGTGCCTTTAAAATTTTCAAGTGATTTGGTGATGTCATTGTTTAAAATTGTATATAAGTGAAGAATTTTTAAAATGAATTTGTCTGATGAAGTTCACCTATGAGAAGTAAACGAAAGCGCTAACAAAACATTGTGATTGGGTGTTCATTTTCTATTTTTGTGTTTATTTTGGTTTAAAGTTGGAGAGTATTTTTGGAGTTTGTTGTAAATGGAAGATTCGAACTCCCAACAATCACAGAGCCTTTTATCGAATGATGATGTGGCGTCTAGTCCAAGTGCTGCAGCATTTAGCAAACTAACTGCACTTGTGGAACTGTTGTCCCAGCGTGTGGAGAACTTATCTTGCCAAGTTTCACATAGTTTATTCTTCTTCTCAAAACAACAGAAATCCTATGACCAGTGGAGCTATAGGAACGTTAAATATGGGTGGAACGCTATTTGGAGGTGTTCCTGTTACACAGAAGAGTGGGATTCCTTTGATTTTGGATTCCACTTCCGGTTCTGCCTTTAACATTCCACTCTCAGGTCGTCGTACATCACCAAATACGAGTTGTGGATTAAATAATGGACAGAATGAGCTGTGGTCCAACAACGGACAGAGCGAACTGTCGTTTAATAATGGACAGAACGAACTGTTACCTAACGCGACTGTAAGTAACTTAAATCTGTCTTTGCCTTCCTTGAGTGACTGGTTTAAAGAACCTGTTACGTTTGTTAACGTTCGTGGAGCAAATGCACAAATTGACTTGAACAATCCTAATGGGGCAAGTTTAGTTAACAATTTAAAGCTATTTGACTCCAAGTTATTTTGGTTCAAAAAACTACAAATCGAGATACAGTATTTATCCGAATGTGTTAAACGCCAACAAATCCCAAAAGGTTTGAGGGTTTGGCGTTATCCAAGTGGACTTGTCAACAAATCCCTTTTGCATCTTGAATTAACTAAGTTATTTGATAAGCATGGTTGTGAGTACTTGGAACTCTTAATTAAAGACTATACTGAGCAAACGAATGCTCTGAAAAATGACCTGACTATGCTTGACAATGCCATTCGTTCTGATAAAGAATTTGAAAGGTACAGATTTGACTATATGTGGATTTTTTTCCAGTATTGACAGTGCATTAAATAAAATTAGAGAAACCAAAAATAGGAAATTAAATCGGGACAACATTGCTTACAATACTGGGACTGCTTATTCTGCACCACGTACAGGTGGGACAAAAAAGATAATTAATGAAACTGAGAGTAATTTGGTGAACAGTTTACCAGATTATAGTGAAATTGTGGATGGGGATGATGTTAGTAGTAATGATGATTCCCCACCACAAAATTCTGGCGTTAGAAGAAGTGAAAGAATCAACAGTAGATCTAATACCACAAATACTAACACTAGTGGTATGAATAATGGTGGGTGTCAGGTTTTTCCGAAGGGCAAGTATGGTACAAAGGGTGGTCAAAACAACACCAAATCACAACAATGACGGTGGAAGAAGAACCCGCCGAACAAACGGAAGAGATAGGGACAGATTTAATTTCTAATGTACCTGTCTCAGACATTGACCTACCTATTATTCTCACTAATAATACTAATGACTTTAGAATTTACAACTATTCTAATTTCATGCCTACTTGCATGCAAATTGATGTTCTGGCTAAGGGTTGTACCTTTGTCCCCTCTGTTAGAGGAAATGTAGCCAGGACCTTAGTTGATTTAAAATTGTTCACGAGGAAATTAAACCTGCATGTCATGTTTGGTAATAAGTCTTCTATTGTGAATGAATTTAGAATTGCTAGTACTTTTAACCCCCCCATTACACCCAACTATCTCTCTATTTGAGAAAGTATGTTCTAATGACATTAGAACTTCTTTTATTAATAGAAATACATACAATACACAACGGTTTAATTTAACAAAAGATGAAAGTGAGGCATTAAGATGTCTCAGATTTGCCAATATTCGAATTATTAAACCAGATAAAGGAGGGGTACTAGTATTCTTTGATAATGAGAAATATATAGATAAAATGAAAACACTTTTGATGAATGGTGCATATATGAAGGTATCAAAAAATGAATTAAATGGAGCATATCAATGATTTAAGGGCTATATTAATGATTTGTTTATTGATGGCAGCATAGATATGGATACATTTAAATATCTTTGCATTAATCAACTACTTATTCCTGTAATTTTTGGATTGCCAAAAATTCATAAGGATGTTAAAGAACCGCCCTTTCGGCCTATAGTGGATGGTAGACAGTCTATTACTTATAGCTGTGCTAAATTTGTTGACAATAAATTAAAAATTGCCATCTGTGATGAACTTCAAATATGTAAGGACTCTTGGGCCTTTCTGGAGGGTTTGAATAATATCAAATTCTCCGAGGATCTAAATTTTCTCACCATTGATGTATGTGATTTGTACACTGTTATACCCCATGATATCGGATGTAATTGGGTGAGAGAATTTCTATTGGAGAAACATGTGGAAGGTACTATTATTGATTTGGTCTTACACTTATTAGAATTAGTTTTGAAGAACAACTATTTTATGTTTGAACAGGAATATTACCTCCAAAATACCGGTGTTGCCATGGGTTCCCCATGTGGGGGTACTTTTGCGAAAGTAGTAATGGCTTTTTGGGAGAAACATTTTCTTTTTAAAAATTCTGTATTTAAACAAAAAGTTGTTTGGTATACCCGGTTTTTGGATGATATATTCATTCTATGGAGAGGGGATGAACAATCTGTCAAACTTTTCATGGAAGAAATAATGAATTATACTGAATTCCTGAAGTTTACATGGGACTTCCACACTGAGAGAATTTCTTATCTAGATGTAGATATAATAAAAGATCATTCTAACTGTAGATTTCAATCAAAATTATATAGGAAACCCACTTATTCTAACACCTTTTTACATTTTACTAGCTGCCACCCAGAATTTCAGAAAAAAGCTGTAGTTAAAGGGCACCTAGTAAGGGCGGCTAGAATGGTTTCATTGGAATCAGATTTTGTTGATGAATGTAACAATTTGAAAATTATGTTTTTGAAACGTGGGTATCCTGAATATTGGTTGAATGAACTTGTTGATGAGGTTTATCAGAAAAGGGTAAGAGGTTGGTTTAAGCCATTATTGAATGAAACGTGTGGAAACCAATTGTTGAATTCAGATCTTACAATTTTAGAATGTCACTCTAATCTCAGTGTACATGATGTTCTAGATCAAACATCAATTGATGCATCTATTAATTCTATTAATAATAATAGCGTAGAACCTAATAATGATAGATTGAGTTTAATTACAACATATACTCTGGATTCCCCTATTATTAGGTTTATCCTATACAAGAATTGGGGCTTCCTAATCGAGGATCAGAACATTCAGAAAATTGTTGGTGAATGTCCCAGATTTACCTTTAGGAGAGGTATGAACATCAAATGTCTTTTAGAGCATCAAACGTTATATGAATTTTCACCTTATAATGGCATGTACAAATGTGAATGCTGTAAATGGTGTAAATATATTAAAATAGGTAAGTCTATACATGTCCTAAATAATAAATATGATATACTGGGTAAATTTAATTGTAATTCTAAAGGAGTCATATATATTGGTGTTTGTAAAATTTGCAACGCTTTTTATGTTGGAAAAACAGATCGACCCCTGAAAAACCGAATTTACGAACATCTTTATGCTTTTGGGAAGGCTAATTTGAATAATGCTTTAGCAAAACACATACATTACAATCCAAGTCATAAATTCGAGTTTATGATTATTGACAGTGTATGTGAAAATAAGAGGGGTTGACCCATTTCACTTAAATTAGAAGAAAAGTAACTTTTATGGCAGTTAAAATTGAATGCCATGGTCCATCCAGGTTTAAATGAGTCTATTTCTATAGGCAGTATTCTAAAAATGAAAGCACTTATGAGATAATGGGCTTATATTTGCCCATTTGAAATAAATAAATATTATACAGAATTTGCACTTGCATGTGAGATTTACATATATATATATATATATATATATATATATATATATATATATATATACATATATTACTTTATATTTTAAATTATATATATATATATATATATATATATATATACACATACATATATATTTTTTATGTTTAGGGTTATTATGAAATTATGTTTACCAATAGAATGTTCCTGTTGAGTGAATATTTATGTATCAGTACCTTTAATGTAATGTGCCTTTAAAATTTTCAAGTGATTTGGTGATGTCATTGTTTAAAATTGTATATAAGTGAAGCATTTGTAAAATTAATTTGTCTGATGAAGTTTACCTATGAGAAGTAAACGAAAGCACTAACAAAACATTGTGATTGGGTGTTCATTTTCCATTTTTGTGTTTATTTTGGTTTAAAGTTGGAGAGTATTTTTAAAATTATAAATGTAAAATGATGATGATACAATTCAGAATTGTTAAAATAGCACTCCAATGTCAAAAATTTAAATACAGAGTTCTAATGACAGAGTTTTATGATAGAATTCCAAAGACTGTAAAGTCATAATTCTAATAAAAAAATGTTTCATGGTAGAATTCTTAAGACAAAACAACAAGGGCAGAATTAATTCATTAAGCAGAATACTGTCTTCAGTATTCTGTCTTCAGAATACTGCCTACAGGATTATGAATTTTATCTTCAGAATTCTCTCTTCTAACTTCTATCTTCAGAATTCTATGGTTAGCATTCTCCATTCAGAGTTCTACCCTCTGAGTTCTATATTCAGGATTCTAAATTCAGAATAAGTCATATTCTGATGATTTAAATCAGAATTCTGAAGATAGAGTTCTGATAACAGTATTGTGGGAATTGCATTCTGAAGATAGAAATATCTGATAGAAAGAAAGAAAGAAAGAAAGAAAGAAAGAAAGAAAGAAAGAAAGAAAGAAAGAAATATAACAGAAGCTGAAATAAAAAAAATTTAAAAGAAAAGAGGAAATAATGGAGATTACTAAAGAAATAAATACAGAAAATAAAAAGGAACCATGTAACATCAGAAAAATTAAATAATGCAACACTGAAAAGAAGAGAAGACACTGTGCCAGAGAGAGAAAAAATTAAGAGAGTTATTTATGAATGGTTAAAGGGTATTAGAAATAAATAAATTTGTAAAATAGCTATAATATACAAGTCTGTACAAGTTTATCTTACCTACATTTTAAACAATGTACTACAACTCATTTTACTATTGATATATATTGTATGCTTTGCCACTGCCAATGCTTAGAGTTTTTCTCCCTGGGCCTCTACTGAAAATGGACATATATCCAGTTAGACTAACCCAGTCAACAAATGTAAAATAAAAATAATAAATAAAATAAATAAATAATATTACTGTGGAAGAAGGAGGATAAGGAAAATAAAAAATGAAGACTCATTACATTATGTAATGTAGATTATACAATTGTAAAGGCAATGTTATAAACTGGACTTGAGAATGTATTGAAAGAAGTGGTAGGACATGGTGTTTTGGGATTAAAAATAAACATATAGAGGATATATTGAATACTAAAAAGGAAGTAGTGCAAGAAATTGATAAAGAAAGATTGTTAAGATTAATAATTTGAGATGCTCATGAAGTGTATTATGTAAATCATGAAAAAATATGGCAGATATTTTCATTATTTAATGCACCAGATATATAAATAGATTTATTAAAAAGTACTTATGAATTACTTGTGCATTTTTGGTAGTTAATGGATGGGCAGGAAAGAGCTAAAGATGAAAACCCATCTTCCAGAGTCTATTTCTATCATTTTGTGTCACTTTATATGTTTTTGTGTAATTTGTGTAATACTGCCCCAGCTAAACCTGGGTTTCTACCTTCATTAAAACAACACACAATTCCCTTCCTAATCCAATAGTAAACAACATAGTAACTATATATACACATTTTCTGAAGTCAGTAGAGAAAGCACTATGTAAAACCTTGATTTACTTCTTTGGATTGGAAAACCCCTATTATGAACTACTAATCTGTTTTTTTTTTAGCTTGCTTGCAGCTAGGCAATTAAATATCTTATTTCTGAACCTGTCATTTTATACTTGTGCTACTAGATAACCAAACCTTGATAACTACAGTCCTTCAGTTATTATATTTGTCACTTTAAAATTGTATTCATTTCCATTGCCTGAATATCTCTGCAACTTGAACATATTTTTAACTTTATTATTTTATATCATTAACCACTATGTTCTCCAGAAAAAATTAATTGAAGTTTGTATAAGCCTAGATGACACCCCCTGGTTTAAAAACTTTCTCACTGACAGACTTTTCAGAGTTAAAACAGAATCCTCCCAATTAGAATTTGCAGCTATTACTAAAGTTGTACCACAAGGATGCACTCTCCACCCTCGTCTTTTCCCTGTTCCTTAACAAACTTCCTTTTGATCTACCTCATCTCCAACTTATCCACTATGCTGATGACATAGCCATTTACCAATAAGGTCACTTTCACACTAACATTAAATCCCAACTTCAGTCTGAAATACATGAGCTCTACTAACTTTAAACTATTTCTCAAACCAAGACCAAAACTTTGCTTTACAGAACTCCACAGAAAATCAAGCAAGCTCCTGACTTATTAACTATCTTTGACTTATATAACCATTTCATATTAAGAGCTTCTACCTAATGCCTAGGATTACGGTTTGACCAGTCAATAAGGCTCTATTTCCAAATAGAGAGTGAATAATAAACATTCTCCTCTTCTGAGACAAAAATATCTCCCTTTTTCTATTCCCGCCACCTAGAACCTCCAAGAAAAAAATCACACTCCAACCTCTAGCAACATCTGCTGATTCATTACAAGCAAACCTCTATGTGAGCATTATTACGTCACACTTAGAAAAACACAAATGCTTGTCCAGAAAACAATGCTTGAACCTACTGTTAGGATCCCAGCTCTTCAAACTACTTCATCTCCAGACATTTACTCCTGTTGCAGCTAAACGTCATGAAAAAACCTCCCCATACAAACTGAAACACTATTCAAAAGCCACAGCAACTCTCATAGTCCCTAGGACCAAAGTCTACACATCACACATGCATTCTCATCTCAGGCACCTACTCTTTAGCAATCAGTCCTCATTGACATATAGGAAATCAACACTTACTCCAAATTCAGAATGCAACTGAAAAAGCATTTCTTCATCCAAGCCAAATGCTCCTGTTTCAGCACAGGACATATCACTTAATACACTATCCTTATCCGATTCCCAATCTCCTCCACTCACTGATTTACTGTAGATTACTCACTTTTATAAACTAGGGTATATATTGTGCTTTAACTGTAAAATATATTATATATATATATATATATATATATATATATATATATATATATATATATATATATATATATGGGTTACTTTCATTTACCCGACAGTTCATTTGACTGAAACTCATTTGCCTGACACTCATTTGCCTAACAAGTAGTACTTGCAGGCAAATAAAAGGGCTATATCCTTTTCCCCACTGTAGTGAGACCCTGGAGTTAGTATATATAGTTAGAGGGGGTGTGGGGGGCAGACCCCCCCCAGTTTGATTGAAATTCTCCGCTTTTTGTTGTATATTGATCAGTTAAACCAAACTAAGGGGGGCTCCACCCCCAACTATATATACTAACTCCAGGGTCGGTTGCACTACAGTGGGGAAAAGGGATACATCCAAGTACTACTTGTCAGGCAAATGAGTGTCAGACAAATGAGTTTCAAATGAACTTTTGGGCAAATGAAGGTGACCCATATATATATATATATATATATATATATATATATATATATATATACACATTTTTTCTCTGCAACTAGTCTAAACGACTCTGTTATTGCATACATTTCTCCATTTTTTATTTGTGAAATGTTCTATATTTCACCCAGACTGAGCCTGATATTGGTCAATATTAACCAGTGTACTAGACTGGTAAGCAAATATAAATAAATAAACTTAAAACAATACTGGTCAGTACCTTGAATTACCTGTTTTTTTCTGATTGTTTTTTGTGTACAGCTCGGGGTCTCCAGTTTCAACCGACTCCATTCACCCTCGCTGCACTTGGGCTGACTCCATTCCTCTACTCTACCCCCATTCCCACCCACCCACATCAATTATATATATATATATATATATATATATATATATATATATATATATACTAACCAATCTACCTCTCAAACCAATTAATGTATAATACATACTCCTCAATCAACCTTCCAGATAGCCACATCTCCACCACAATACTCAGATGACTACACATATTAACCCTTTTATCTCTCTTCTGCACACTCATAATAAGAATCTGCTACCTTCACAGCATTACAACTAACTCCTAGTACTATCATATTTATCTTAACTGTATTTACTTTTTATTTTTACCAACATTATCTAAAACTTACCTCTCACTCTTTTCACTCTATACTTCTCACAGTCTTTAACATCCACCATGTCACTTACTATCTCCATCACTACTTGTACCACTAATACTGCATTACTTCTAGCCCTCTCATTATCACTCCTTCTCCTATCAAACTAACATCACTGCATACCACACACCTACCTCCTAAAGATTTATCTACAACATCTAGACAGGCTCCTACTCTCCCTAGCTACTCTCAGATATCCCCAAGTCTATTCACACACAATATACTATTACTTGTTAAATTAAGAATCCTTCACCAGAACACCAACACTCCCTACCAAGAGTATAATATAATAATCCTAATCTCTAGATTCCTACCACACAAATTATTCACTCTATCTCAATGTGGACATATTTATCCCAACCCAGGTCCCTTACTTTCAACACTCAACAACTGTAACTCCTACAAATCTCTAAAAATAACAACTCTCAATCTCCAAAGCATTAGAAACAAAATTATTGAATTCCACACATGGATAGCCCAGAATAAACCTGACATAATTGCTGCAACATAAACCTAGTTAAAACCTTACATAACAGACTCAGAATTCCTCCTGCCAGGCTATTCCTTTATAAGAGCTGATAGACCCCACAAAAAGGGGGAGGTGTTGCACTCCTATTCCTAAATACCTTTACCATTGTCCCCTACTCTGGGGTCACCCCACAATACTCTACTACCATAATCATACTTGCATTCCTAAAAATGAACAATTGTAAAAATCTTTGCATAATAGCCCTTTATAATCCCCCAGGCAATAACACTCCAATATTAGAATAAATCCTTGCTTGGACTTCAAATAACATAAACTATGAAACAATTATTCTCAGTGACATAAACATAAACTGGCCAATCCAACATAAACTTTCCCCACTATCAAATATTAATCTCTTCAATTTTACACAACTTATCAATAGGAAAACTAGACCCAGGAAAAATAAAGACTGTGGCTCCATACTCAACTGGATTCTTGACTCTGATCCTAACAAGATCTTTTCAGCAGGCACCCTATCCTGTAATTTTAGTGACCATTTACCTGCCTATATAATACATAAGATGTCTCCTATACCCACTCAACACTAATACAAACGTGTTAGAAACCTAACCAAATTTGACTCCGCTAACTTTTGTGAACCTCTGAGCAACATCATTTGGAACAGACTAAAATTTCTCCCACACGATGAAGCAGCAAAGTTCTTTAACTCAACATTCCTCTCCATTCTAAACAGACTGGTCCCCCTATGGCAAAAGAGAGTAAAAGCAAATGATGCCATTTGGTTCTCTAAAAACATAAAGCAGCTCATGAATTCTAGAGATAAAATATGGAAAAATGGTAAAAAAACAATAAAACAATCCGACCTGTTACAATATAGGCAACTTTGTATCCAAACAAAATGCCTAATTATTAATGACAAGGAAAACTACTACCCTGTACTCCAAAGCAATTATAAACAAAACCCCAAAACATTCTGGCACTCTATTTCTTCTCTTATCAGGCCTGGCACCAAGAATAACCCCTGTCCCAGTACAGAAAAAACACCAAGTGAAATAGCAACCCTCTTCAACACATATTTCATTGAAACTATAGCCAACCTTACAAAAACATTTCCCCAAACTGCCACTAGTACCAACCCATCCCCTTCTGAACAATCCACACAAAACTCTTCTACACCTGCTTTTACCTTTTCCCCTATATCCACCTCTACTATAACAAGATATCTCCTCAAGCTCAAGCCAGGGGCTAATTCCCCTGATAACCTTCCTCCTGAATATGTTCAGATTGCAGCCAAAGCTGTTTCTTACCCAATCAGCATACTTCTTAACTGGTCTGTCCAAGAGTTCTATGTACCTGTTCTTTAGAAAAAAATATATACATTCTCCCACTACATAAAGGGGGCAACAATACTAGCATTTCCAATTTCTGCCCAATAGCCATACTTTCCCCAATATCTAAAATCCTTGACAAATGTCTACACTCCCAACCTTTAAACTACCTACTCCAAAACCAACTTTTATCACCTATCCAACATTGTTTCTGTTCCAGCCATATCACTACAACAACCCTTATATCCTTCATGGAAACAATAAATCAAGCTTGAAACTCTGGTAAACTTGTATCCACACTCTTCCTTGACCCCTCCAAAGCATTCAATACAGTTTCCCATTCTACACTTCTCACTAAACTGACTAACCTTGGTGTCACCCCCCTCATTATATTGGTTCACTAGCTACCTTACAGATAGACAACAATCCACCAAATGGTACAATACCTGCTCAACTTTTCTAAATACATCTACAAGTGTACCCCAAGGGTCCACACTATGGCCCCTTCTTTTCATCATATTCATTAATAACTTCCACTCTTCTCTTACCAATAGGTCGGTAACACAATATGCGGATGTCTCAACAATTATTTACACTGCCAACTCTACATCTGAACTTAAATCACTTACCCAAGATGCCTTCTCATCCAATGAAACCTGGATGGCTAATAACCATCTTGACCTTAACCCCAGTAAGCTTTTATTGTTCATCCCCCAAAAAACTACCCTCTTAAATAAGTCTGAATTCACCATTTACTCTCAAAATAATACTATCATAGAAGTTGTCTCCCACTCAAAACTTTTAGGGATCACCATAGATGAAAACCTAATGTTTGATTTGCACATCCACAATAATGCCAAATAGACCCTACAAAAACTGGGCACCCTCTACAGGCATAAACATTTATTAAACCCTTGCTTCAACATTTCTCCTAACTTCCCTCCTCTATGGCACTCCCCTACTTCCAACATTCAGTCCTCTCTGAAAACAAAAATTGAGACTTGTTACAATAAAATTGCCAAGTCTGCAAGCAACACAAAATACCCCTCCCATCACTGCTACTCTGTCCACTCATTGAACTGGCCTGAATTTCACATTACATCACATACTTACAACTAACTACAGCACACAAAATCATCTATAAGCCTTCAAGCTGCCCAGCCCTCTCCCCAGTACTAACTCTGTACCAACCCAACAGACTGCTCAGATCCAAAAAACAATTGGTCAAATGCTTTACTCCTACACTATAGCCAAACTGTGGAGCTCACTCCCATCATCTATCAGAACAATTAGCAATGCTTCCTCCTTCAAAAGGTCTCTACACTATCCTCTCTCAACCTTGTAGCAATGCTCCTGCACCTCCTCTCACACCCCCAATATCCTGAACTCCTCTACAAAACTATTACTCTACACTTAACCTAATCACCCACATGTACACTATAAATGAAGCAAGATTTACATTCACCTAAATAACTACACCTCCATAGCTTTTCCACTCTACTGTACTTATACTAATACTCCCTCTTAATTCTCTATCACACAACACTGCTGCGCATGAATATACAATCCTATAAATGCCTCATGTTACCCTATCTTTCACTAACATGCTAAACTAACTATAGGAATCTTATTTCATGAATGCAAATATTACTATCATCTCACCCATACCCAACATAATCCAACAACCAGCTGTCATTCAATGAAATATTATATTAACTACAACTGCAAATGTTTTCTTTCCCTTGTGCCTGGCTGTACATATATTGTATTTTTGATTGCATGTATATGTATTGTAATTTTCTGTAATTTCTAAATTTTTGTAATACTTTATTGTATTTCTCTGTAATTTCTAAAAAAAAAAATTTGTAATACTTTGTGTTGTATGTATATTGTATGTACTTATGTGGGAGCTTTTCATCCCAGGGCGCCACTGAAAATGGGTTCACTTCATCCCAGTGGGCTTTCCTGGTAAACACATGCAAATAAATAAATAATCCTTTTGACTTTGTTAAAATGTATTGGTCATTTTCTGAAGCACATACAATAACAGACCTTACCCTATACAACACAAGATTAGACAGTTTGTGATGCAAGACATCTGCTAGCTTTAGATTTTATTGCATTGATAAGGATAGTCCCTGAACTGTTTTCTCAGAGCTGCAATTCTTTTCCATTACATCATGAAATACTGAACCCACAGCGCCTCACCACCTAAATTATTGTATATACTATTGCAAGTCCATGTTAAATGCATCAGTAGTAGTTTCTTACTTCCTAGAAAGTCAAGTAGTTTTGCAAGTGGAACACCCTGCATTAAAGATAAACACATATGATGATGTAGTAGTGAATCCACAATGTAGATAAGAAGTGTATCCTCTAAAGAGCTAAGTTGTTTTTACTTATCCACAATCCTTTGTAGTTGTATATAAAGCATTGCTCATTTTCTATCATGGCATTATTTTGTGGGTGTAGTTATAAAAAATGTGCAGTAAAACTAAAAAAAAAAATCAAACAAATTGTATTTTGCAAAACCGCTTGCATCTTTATCATAAGGAGTGCAATGGGAAATGAAATTAATTGTAAAGCAAAAATGCTTCTGAAAGTTGCCAATACAATTTAATTATTTCAAATGCAATAACAATTTTCAGATTGTCAAATCTATCAACTATTCAGACAAAGTAGCTTCATCATTATTTAATCAAATATAACTGTTAAGGAAGGTAATATGCATCACAGTAGCACTACAGACAGGATATGTCAGTCTGCAAATTGAAATCTCCCTTTTTGAAGCCTGATACCAAAAGTGACTTTCTTCAAATGGCATATAATATGATTTAGCTATTTTCACACAGACAGATTTCAATGGGTTTAAAATATCTTCCAGTGTGCATCTTACGTTGTAAGTATAACAAAAAAACTTGAATCCCCATACATATTTTCTACTGCATTTAACCTACTTTCTATGCTGTGTTTACGTACACTGTTTATGTGACTTTTGCTATCTATCCTACTTTCAGTCAGCATACTTGTCTTTTTAACTATGTATTCACTCCTAGACCAAGTGCATGCATTGCCCAACCAAACCTCATACATTATTTCCTATTTATATACATCATCTAGTATATTAATTTCCTTTTTTATTCATCATTCCTTTTAGGTTCCCTTTCCTTCTCCCACCATTAAACCTTACTTGAAAACAATATAGTACAGTTTGCAGCTTGAAAATGAAATTGACAATCACCAGGCAGCATGCAGCATAGCTTCTCATTCACTTAAATATAAATTTTCATTTTAAGTTAAGTTTGAGATATAGTATTTATATTTTACATTAATATTAACTAATAATACTATTTCCTTTGGTGCTTACTGATTTCTGTAGTTTTTAAATCAGCATTCACCATGAAGCTCACATTTTGGTTATATCCTACCCTTTTACATATAAACATACATTTATTTTACATATAGTCCTCATTCCATGCTCACATCCTTTTTAAATACAGTCCTCATTCCATGTTCTCAGTGCATTTTTTATGGAATTTCTTTTGAAAATCTGGAAGGGGCTTCACATGGAATTGTTCCACTGGAGTCCCATAGTTGGCTCTTCTGCATTAGTTGACTGAGTGCATGTTTCCTTGCTACCTTCTTCAACCTCCAGTTCTTTTCTTCTTTTTCTCAGTATACATTATGCCTATTGAGGGTTTGTTGACATTTTTAATCCAAGTTGGGAGAGGATCCAATGTAATGAAGGATGCAATGACCTTGAATGAAGTTTCATTTCTCTGCAGAGTATTATAGAATGGGCAAAATCAGTTCTTTTAGTTCATGTTTGTAATGAAAATTCATTATCCACACATACCATTGTTTCTTCAACCTTTAAGGTTGTTCCCTTCCTCCGTGAAACAGAAATAATCTTTATCTGGCATGTATGCAGTCTAAGTATAGGTCTTGGCTGTTTACTCACTTGTAAATTAAGAATATTTACTTTATTTTCTCTTTCTATCTTAATATCAGCAATAGAACATCCAGTCCATATGCTGAGGCATTTTCCCATAATGTCTTTTCAAGCCTTTGATTTGTTCTGATATGGATATAAACCTCAGTTTGTCTTTGCATGACATATCCTTAAATTCAGTCATTTTCTGCATCATTTGTTCATATCTTAATTGCCATCCCTCCATTTTTTCATCCTGTTTTCAGCAGTTTGTGTACTACTATCTTTCTCTGAATTCATGGTTAAAACATCTATTTTCTACAGCCTTCTGTTATTTGTCTCTATATATTTTGACAAGGAACCATGTATCCTATAAATCTCAGACTGCATTTGGTCATTTTTTTCTTAATAGGTTTACTGGAATTTTCTTCTTCAGCTGCCACTGCCATCTATTTTTTCCACATGTGCTAAATGCTACTTTCAGTCCCCTTCTTAGTTTTCACAATTGATCTCTGTTTTACTTCACTTTTTCTCTTCTTTGTTGACCTTTGGGATATGATAGACACTTCAGAAACAATTTTCTGTAATCCATGTACAATTATGATAAATGGTTATCAGACTACAGCTCTCTTTTTAGCTGATCACACAGATTCTGCTACATTGGAATCCTCTAGATGCAAAATTCTATACTCAGAATTCTATCATCAAAATTTTGAAGCTAGAATTCTTCAAATAGCTAGCATTTTGAAGATAGAATTCAGAAGAAAATCAAGATAATTAGAAAACAGCCTTCTGAATTCAAAATACATAATTACAATGCTGTCTTCTGAAGCCAGTCTTCAGAATACCATCTTCAGAATTCTATATTTAAGTCCCCAGCTTTAGAATTCTATACTGAGAATTCTATCTTCATAATTCTTTGCTCAAATTTTTATATTCAAAATTCTGAAGTAGGGACTCTGAAATCATTTCGAAATCTAAAAGCTGTGTTATGATTATAGAATTTATAGAAATCTGAAGGTACACAGAACTCTGTGGGCAGTATTCAAGAAGATTCTGAAGATAGAATTCTGTCAGAATTCCGTATTGGAAATTCTATTTATCATCAGGATTCAGTGGGGCTGGTGACTTCAAATCAAAGGGGGGCTGTAGGAGACAACTGAATGGGTAGGGCCAGGGGGAGGGGTGTGACCAACTAGAAAGGGGCAGAGTTATGCTCAAAACCACAAAAACTGGGACTTTAATTAGATACGCTGCCCTGGTTGCCAAACCATCATTATGAGAGTCCAATCAAGACAAAATGAAGTGTAGAAGAAAAAATATTTTAATGCATTGGCTACATGACATCTTACTTAATATCTAGAGTGAAACAAAAAGGTTGTGAGGCATGATAAAATAAATAACTTTTTAAATAAATTACTGGAATGCCAGTCAAAATCAAGTGTAAAATCACTCAACTCAAACCACTTCTTCTTGCACTGCAGTTCTTGTTGTGTCTTTCAGCTTTTCCCGGTCAGGGGTCACCACAGCGGAACACCGGTCCGCTAATGATTGGCAGTAGATTTTTACGTGCCAAGTTGCCGGCCCTGACGCACAACCTTCAACGAAGGTACGCCCATTCACGCATGTCTCCACACAGAAGACACTCTAGCTGAGAATCGAACAGGACGTCTTACTGTGAGGCGACAATGCTACTGCAGCACCACCACCGCAGTCTCCTTGCAATGCAGTTCTAATTCTAATTAATATTCAGCTTTATAAACGTACCAAGTAACATACTAAAAGTAGCAATCTCTGTGATATCCCCACTTGTAAAAATGTTTCTTATAACAAAAAGACCTGTTGCCTGACATCTACTTGTTTCATGGGGAAAACATGATCAAAGTAAAAAATGAATCGCAAACAAGAAACAAGCTCAAGATAAATTGCTTAAAAGATCACTGCACAGGTTACGGACCACACATGATAGATTGGCATTCTGTTTAGTTTATGGGTAAAGCCTGCAAAGATGACTACAAGTCTCCAACAAATGTAATGAGCTTCTGAAAATACTGTAATCCTGTCCTTTATTACAAATATTGTCATATGCATTTCAATACCTAAGGCGTACACATTATCTAGTTATATTAATATTCTCTACATGGCAACAACAAAAAGGCTTTCAATGTTGGTAATTCTTTAACAGTATGCTTATTAAAGCTTACTTGCATCTTACAGTCTCAGACAAGCTTACCTGATGGCCATTAAAGCATTGCTACATAAACACAGAGCAACAGGCACTGCAACAACATGCATTTTCTGAATAAGAAGAAGCATAAATCAACAGTATAAAAATATGACAGAAAACCAGATCATTCTGCAAAATCAAGGACAGATGAAAAGCCACTGTGGTATGTGTGCCTACATTGGATGCGGGGGGGGGACTCTGTACAATTACACTGTATAACTGCTCCTTGCCTTGCTTGGACACATCCTGAGTCACTAAATGGGGGAGTGGGGTGCAACAAGTATGTCACAATTTGAAATGTCTATGGCTGACTGTGATGGCCCTGACATGTTTTTCATACCTCTCAACCTCAGAGCAAGAAATCTGGACAAAGTCAAAAACAGAACTGGGACAGAGGTCCAAAAATAAGGATAATTTTTAAATATTGCTCTTAGAAACTTAGACAGATAATATAATAGTAGGCATTGCATTAATATGAATTTTGTGAAGGGTATGAAATCTGAAACTGAAATGTCTGTCATTTTCTAACTTCATTCTCTAATGATTTGCCACTAATTTGCCAGAAAACCACAACTGTATGAAAAACAGACCAAAAATGTGATGCAAAAATATAAAACAGCCACACAATACAGCTGGGAACCTGTCAAAGAAAGGACACTTTTTTAATATTTGTACTGTTAAGTTGAGCAGCTGTCAAAATAAGAGAATCTACATGCATTTCAGAAATAAAAGTAATCTATAACACTGATCATTACAATTATTTATTAATTGTAAACCCTCCACATTTTCATCCAAAATTGCCATTTTGCTGAGGAATTATTATAGGGAGAGCAACAATTTGAGCCAAAATTGGGGACAGCTGAGAGGTTTGGATATACCTAATTCTATAAAGTGATTTATTTGCATGTACCTCTCAACCTCAGGAAATCTGGACAAGGCCAAATATATTGGGGGAACATACAAACAGTACTAAAAATTGATCTTGTATAAACTTAGTTGATATAATAACAGGCCTTGCTTTAGCAATCATTTTATGAAGGGCATGAAGTCTGAAACTCAATGTCTGTCATTATTTAGCGACTTCATTCCTAAATGACTTTCCAGAAAGCCACAAATTTTATTATGAACAAACCAAAAATAAGCAAAAATCTATTCATTCTGTGAAAATCTGGACAGTTGAGAAGTATAGTTCAGCCGGGGCTGTCTGAGTTTGCCGCCCTTCCCCCCTCACAAAATCATGGTCGAATGGGGCCTCCCCCCTGCAGCCATTCCAATGTCCCCATAACTTGGCTATTTCACCCCATTTACCATAAACACTGTAATGTGCATATTGCTTTACTTCTATGATGATTTGGATTTCATTTACATTTTACAGAACAAACACTAATAGACATCTGCTAAACAAAGCAATGCAGTCTCATAATGAAAATAGACTTGGCGTTAAAACTTCTCTGCCCCTAAAACTCACATTCATTGAAACAGCATTGAAACCCACATTCAAGGAAAACACATCTGGCCAGTGGCAGATAAGGATTAACTTTGGGCTGTTTTCAAATCATAGGCCCCTTGCACACAAAACATACAATCAGGAAGGTGCATCAAACAACACATGTATTAAATTATATTGTAAAATACAGTACAGGTGTTACAGGGTGATTTAAATTTATTGTTTTGAACATTTTCTGGTAAACAATGAAACAAAATGCATGCACCAACAATGACAAAATTGCCCAATTCAGAACATTTCCATCATAAAAGTCTACTCAAACTTCTACAATTCACCGATCATCTAAATAATTCCACATTAAAGAGATCTGCAATTAATGAAGAGGTTACTGCTAGCAAACAACATTATAATTCATTGTTTCATCAACAAATAAAGTGCCTGTTTCCCTTGATGAATACATTGCCTATGTTACACTAAAAACATGATAAGCTAGCAATATTACAATAGGAACTGGATGGCAAACTGATAATAGGTTCATAGTTACTAGGTATCTCTGCCAAAGAGGACATTCTCAGGTCTGCAGCATCCACCCTCTTTAAAAGTGCAACACAGTACAGTATCAGCAATGCATTTACATACTGTGGGAGTAGAACCCACAGCCTTCTACATTAAAAGCAAGTACACTGCCTGTTCTGCTATTAACAAAGCAAGCAGAATCAGCATAAGCAGCACTAAACTTTTAACCACTGAAGCTCTCAGCTCCTTGTAAAATCCACTCGACACTCAACTGTATCTCTCAACTTTGCAGCATAAGAAATCTGGAAAAAGCCAAAATCTATTGGGGGGGGGAACAAAAGCCCAAAAAGTAGAGATACATTTTAAACATTGCTTGTATAATCTTGAAAAGTTGCTAGAATAAAATACTGTGCTATCAACATGCATTTCACTGCCAAGTCTTGAACCCAGGACCCTGTGCATTACAGAACAACATACCACTATGCCAAATTAGCTGTTTCTGCAAAGACAGGAAGTCTGAAACTTAAATGGCTATCATTTAGTGAATTCAGTTCTCAACGTAGATCTCAACCTCTTAGTACAAAACACCTGAACAAAGTAAATAATGGGTGAATACAGCCTCCAAACATATTCACTGAATTCAGTTCTCACCATAGCTGTCAACCTAGTAGCACAAAACACCTGGACAAAGCAAATAATGGGGAATACAGCCCCAAAAGTAGGGACAAATTTCAAGTATTGATCTTATAAACTTAGAAAATTACTAGAATAAAAGGTTGTGTTACCATGTATCTTCTGAAGAATATGAAGTCTGAAATTCAAATGTCTGTCATTACTTAGCGAACTAAAATCCAGAAAACCACAGATTGTATGAGGAACAGAACAAAAGACTTCATCAGGAACAGAACAAAACAAACATATGAGGCAAAAATCTGAATTTTTTTCACAAGTGGTGGTGGGTAGGGAATTCAGGCTGTTGCTATTTGCATTCAAGGTACAGGGTTTGAGCCTGTCTCTAGCCACCAGGTATATTTAATTGAGGCATTACACATACACATACACACACACACACACACACACACACACACCTGGAATGAAAAGTATCTCTCCCTCCTAATCCCGGTCCTCTGTAGTAGTAGTCAATGAAAAGGAAACTAACAACTCCCTGTAAGTTATTAAACACACAAACACCTCTGAATGAATAAAAGTAACTCACTCTCCCTCCTAATCCCAGTCCTCTGTAGTAGTAATTTGTGAACAGGAAACTAACAACTCCCTGTAAGTTATTAAACCACAGAAGCAAAGTTTCACCTGTCCCTGTGAAAATATAGCTAAGCAAAGTTTCACCTGGTCCTGCAGGCTAGGTACACACACTGGCAAAAATAACTCTCCCTACGGTCCTTGCCTCTGGAATACAAATAACTCAATCTCCTCTGGTCCTCTATTAGTTGTTAAACTCACTCAATCTGTGAACTGGAAAAGAACAACTCCCTCATAGGTAGGTACTAGGCTATCAGCCCTAGGGCCTATACAAGCCTAGCCAAGAGTGGTGGAATACACTTTAGAAATAAATGACAGTAATTAGAGTTAGTCTTCTTTAACTGCAGATGATGCATGTTAATGCACTTTCTGTTAGGCTGTCAACATCTCCAGTTCATAATACAGATATTTTAAAATGTAACCTTGACTGTCCCCAATTGTTTTTGGATTTGTCCTCCATTATGAATGTAAAATGTTGAAAGTTATGGAAAAGTGTCTCAGGACTAACTTATCTGTCTGGCAAGCACATCAAACGTTGCTAGGTTTTGTAATTTTCGTCCTGCAAAAACAATTCAGACCTGTTGATATTACACAAGCAACCTAGTTTACACCAGTGGCAATAATCATTAGCCAATCAAAATATTCCATCTGTACTTGCCATTTCATTGACAGCTCAGATCACTTTAAACTCTCATCAGTTTGGATTTGCTCACACATCAAGCTCTCCATCCATCATCTTGCTAGACATTAGTTTACAAAAAAAATAACCATATTATAAACATAAAACAGAATAACTTCTCATATAAAAGTAATACTTTTTTATACTGCATTTCACACTGAGCAGTGTTTCTGGCTGTACAGCTCATGCCTAACGATTATATCTACAACCTTTACAAAAAATAACAAACCTGGTAATCATTGCCAGGGTTCTATGGCAGTAACATTCACAAACACTGAAAGACAAGAATCGTGGTTATGTGTGTTACAAAGATATATAATGCAATCTACAACTTCTGGATTAAAGTAACCACACTGGTACTTCACCCATGTACAGTCACAAATGTTAAAGCTGGAGAAATTAAAGATCACAGAAGCCCGTTTTTACCAGACAACATTTAGGCACTGGCAGCATTATGTAGAGTCCAAGTCAGCAACACATACATAAACAATAATCTATAATCTCATTTTACCTTTAGCCTCACAATCAGCACAATATTTATTCTCCTCTTCTATAAGAAGAGTGGTAAGAACCATTTGATACCGGTCCACGTCCTTTACCGATTTCCTAGTCATGGTAAATCCAGCAATTTATATAAAGGAATGTACAGAAATGCTTTTCAGAGTAGAGCGATGCCAACAATCCTTCCCGATTAAAATGTTAACACCCTTTCGAGACAAAAAAGTGACAGCGCTGTATGCCTTTATATTCCTATGGTATGTGGAGTCTGTATGAACCACCATCATGTGTGTAAATTGCCCTTGGGTTACAATTAATGCTCAGAGACAGACTTAAGAATCTCAGTTTTCTGTATGCTTGCAAACAAGTCTGTTCAATTAACAACAGAAAATGTGTAATATTTTGGAACGAATATATATATATATATATATATATATATATATATATATATATATATATGTCAAGTTCTTGCATTCACCATTTTTAAGTCTCCGTAAAAGCAGAGAAAAAGTACAGTTGTGTACACTTACCATAAATGTAGATGTTTGAGTGCATTCACTGTTGCAGTCATTACATTTGGGTTATCTGCTTGCAGGGTAGCCCTCTGCTGGCCTGATTATCAAAGTCTTGGGTCCTGCGTCGGTTGCTGTCTCTTCTTCCATGACATCAGGTAGTCAGGGGTATAAAACATGCAGCCGACGCCATTACATTAGTTTTTCTTGCCCCAGCCGCCATAATGGGAAGCAATTATATACCAGGTTACACCTCCAATTATAAGCAAATACACCACAAAGCTTAAATACAGTAAACAAGAAGAGAGGTATAGCAAATAGAACTCAGGGGGCTGGAGGGAGGGTAACCAGGACTGCAACAGTGAATACACTCGAACATCTACATTTATGGTACGTGTACACAACTGTACTATGTTCTTCATGTTTCATTGTTGCAGTCATTACATTTGGGTAGATTCCCAAAGCTAAGGAAGGGAGAAGGCAATTAGAGAGCATTTGGACCAGCTATTAGGCCCTGCAAGACTTCAGTGGCAAAACCAGCTCTGGATTTAGAGCAAATAGGCAAGTGGTAATGCTTGGTGAAGGTATGAGCAGAACTCCAGATAGCAGCTTCTAGGATGTCCCTGGTAGGAACACCTCTGAGAAAGGCTGTTGAAGTAGAAGCAGACCTGGTGGAATGTGATCTTATCCCCTGTGGGGTAGGTTTTCCATGGTGCTTATAGCAGAAATGAATGCAATGGCCTATCCATTTAGAAATGGTTTGCTTTGAAATGTCCTCCCCCTCTGCCCCTGCAGCAAAGGCAACTAGCAGCTGTTCAGATTTTCTGAGAGGCTTAGTCCTGTCCAAATAAAATCTAAGTTGTCTCTGCACGTATTCATTCTCCTTTGTTCTGTGGATTAGAAAAGAAGGTTGGCAAATGAATGGACTGATTAAGGGCCACACTGGATACCACCTTGGGCATAAAGCAAGGATTGGTCCTGAGGGACACCCTGTCTGCATGGAAGGTGATGAAGGGCTCCACTGCCATGAGGGCCTGTAATTCAGACACTCTTCTTGCTGAAGTGATGGCTAGAAGGAAGGCTGTTTTCCA